>NC_134488.1:104423611-104428611 GCF_040206685.1 Ascaphus truei | reverse complement strand
TGAAGTCTACAGTGATCAAGAGCAATAATGATGAATAGTAAGCTTTGAATTGAATTACTCACTGAGTTTCCCTTGCAGAGTGAACCGTAGCCGACGTGCTCCAGTCTAGATCGACCGATGAGTAAAAGAAAACAAAAAAGGTGGTGGCCAAAAACTCACCAAAAGGTAGGTAAATAGCATAAACAAGTATAGATGTATTGGCGCATGAACAGGATTAAAAAAAAACACTAACGATTTTCATGCCAGATGGCTCTTTGTCAAAGAGTAGAGGACTCCTGTCGTCTATTCTCTCATATGTAGCACTTCCTCATCTGCAATCAACACCGCCTAAACCAATCGCCGTGCTCATGCACAGGTGATACATCAACTGACCATAGTGGCTAATCATGGGTGTTTGAATGCTGGTGCTCAGTCTACGCAGAAAAAAAACAACATTTAGAACATTTAAAGAAAATAGCATGACCATACATACAGTAATAGCAAAATGGCTAAGTGAAACATATTAAAAAGTGAGAGAGTAACCTAATTCATACAGAGCATGAATGCGGTCTCTCAAAGTTACAAAATCCTGTTATACATACATGAGAAACATTAAATTCATATATTTTTTAATTTTAGTTTTTTATGTTTAAAACTATTCTCATGTATTGTACTATTAAAAATCTCTCCATTGATCAAATTATTGACAAAATATAAAGATATCTAAAAAAAATCTAAATGTATTGTAATAAAGACTCATGGATACCATTCAGTTTAACACAATGTATCGTAAAACAAATCATGGAATTTGTATATATCAATAGATATTAATGAACTAAGAATGCTGTTCTTGTAAGTCATAAACAATCATATATAATCTAAAAGAAGGATGGAAAGATTCTGTAGAATGCAGAAAGTATTGCTTAAATAACAATAGACACTTTGAATATCTGTCATTATATATATATATATATATATATATATATATATATATATATATATATATATATATATATATATATATATATATATATATATATAATGACAGATATTCAAAGTGTCTATTGTTATTTAAGCAATACTTTCTGCATTCTATATATATATATATATATATATATATAAAAGAAGAAATATATTAGCGCCAACCTATCACTATATAAAATCTCTATAGAGTAAAAATATAAATAAAAGTGAAATGGAAAATGTTATTACAAATAAAAGTAAAAAACCTATGCTAAGCACAGTGGATGTAGTAAAAAAATTTAAAATAATGAACCAATAAAATACATAATAAAATATCAAAAAAAAGGAAAATGTCCAGAAAAATATATGTAAAAGATATACAAATCCCAGAATGTTCCAATTGCTATCCAAAAGAGTCTCTGCAGCCCGAATGAAGGGAACACCACTTCCTTAAGATATCTACAAAAACACAGAAAAAACAGGCGCACTCATAGCGTAAAATTGTATAACAATAAATCTATGGAGTAAGGGATAAAAATGCACACTCACAAACAGAGCTGAAAAAAATGCGTTTTTGAGTACAACTCAGCCCGTTCAGACGCAGGAACCCAAGGAGGAGGACTTCGGTGTGATGTCCGCGGTGTGCCTTGCCACAATAGCCCCTCTAGGTCCTGGCAGGGACCGAAAGCCACGAGGGACGCCGCCTTCCCCTCTCTCCGGTGCTACACAGAGCATACACTGAATAGAGTCTCGCGTGAACTCGATGATGTCAGCGAGGTTTCAGCCGGGGAGAGTTCACAGTGTAAACAGGAACTTGAATGTCTGAATGGCTGGTAGCAAAATGCTAGCAAAGCAGCAGGAGTGCAATAATGGAGATGAGTGCAAATAAAATATATAACCTGGACAGTAGGCTCCACAGCAATCTCTACGCGTTTCGTCTCAAGCGAGACTTCATCTCGCTTGAGACGAAACGCGTAGAGATTGCTGTGGAGCCTACTGGTGTGGTTGAGTGGTTAGTTGCCATTGTGCATTCAGTGGCTGTTAGATAATTCATACGAATAATATCGTACAATTGCACTCTTTATACTGATATGTGCATCCTGTGATAATATCAATAAGTCCATTACAGGGCTTATGTGTTCCGATTATTGACCAATTAAATGAAGTAATATTAGAAGAATGAAGCATGAAGAAAGATTATACATGCCTCCGTTTCTTCGCTGGGGATTTTAATCTCACTGTACATTATATCACGTCATTCTTCAGGTTTTATTAAACATTAAAGTTTATTATTTTATTTTTAGGATATGTTCTTCGTGTGCCTATCCATGACCACCTCTATAGTGTATATAATAATTTAGAGGTGGCCTTGATACTCCCAGTCATTCACTATTGTTCCACATATGTGATTCCTATATATACCCAGTGCTATTTTCCAGGGGCTACAGTGACCCCTTGTGGTCACTATTCTGGAGTTTGAGGTACGCCAGATACTGTATTCCTGTAGATCCCGTGGTGGGCTACAGTACTTTGTCCACTGGAAAGGTTATGGACCCGAGGAGAATTCATGGATCAAATCCAGGAATGTCCATGCCCCAAGCCTGGTCCGGGCATTTCATCTGAGATTTCCTGACAAGCCGGTTTAGATCGCATGGAGGTCTCTCCTGAAGAGGGGGTACTGTAAGAATTATGCCGATCCGTGCCGGGTTTTGCTGCAATCGAGGTTTTCCAGGTTGCTTACCCTTTCTGCTCAGTTCAGCCATTTTCCTTACAGGCAGCATGCAATATAAGGCTGCACTTCCTGGTGGGACTCGCCGAGCAAAGTTCCAAAGTTTACAGCTCCTGTTGGTCTTCGCTGTCACACCTTACCCTTTTGCCTGTTTTGATTCTCCTGTTGATGACCTCGACCTCGCTGCTTTCCGCCTGCCCTGACCTCTGCCTGTCTCCTGGACTTTGCAACACTGCCACCTGCCCTGACCCTGCCTGCTTACCGACTTCGGATACTCTAACAGGACTCTTTCCCTGGGCTCTGGTCAGTTATTCTGCATCCCTACCTCAGCCATGCGGGTCCGTTTCTTGATTAGAGACGAGCACCTTCACACTCAGCACCTTATCCATAAGTCTCTGGAAAGTGGCTGGGGCTCCATGCAGAACAAATGGCATCATCACAAACTGGTATAAACCCATCGGAGTGGTGAAGACTGTTTTGCACTAGGACTCCTCCTCTAAAGGTATTTTGAGGTATACTTTTGTGAGATCAAGCGTGTATATATACTCTGCCGTACCAAAGACATCAATTAATTCGTCCACCCTTAGCAGACTGTAGAAAGTAACAATGTGGGCTGTTTTTTCCATGATTAATTTTTGTTCTTGTTCTGTTCACTAGCTCAATATTATCGTAGGATCAGAAGGCAAACGGCAACTTGAACTGCTGCTTTAAGGAGAATATTCAGACAATTCAACAACCATCTCAAATTCAACATGCACATGTGGACTGGAATCCCGTCACTTATCCCAACTGGCCCTTGTTAGAATAAACTGCACTCACACCTCTCTGTGTCACCCTTGGTCATCAGGATGGCATTGATGCTGTTACAAGGAAACTCTCCTCCTTTGCTCAATGCTGTTGAATGAATGATATAACTCCTGGCCGGCTAGCTCACCAACATTCAGTGTATTATGAGGTCCCGATGAGCTCACAGGACCTCACAATGCTTCTTGTCAGCTGCCTATCTAAAGGCAGACCATATTTTGACCAATGAGTGATGACTACTCCAGGCAAATGGCAGCAGCTGTAATTTAGCCACACCCTCCCATTCTGATGTCACTGATGACCTCACAGTGTTCAGGCCACAATTTTCTGCTTAGTTGCATTCCTACTTTATGAATTAAATAGAAATAGCCATGTTAGTCCAGTTGCGACAGTGCAGAATAAATTAGTACTTCAGTATTAGGTGGTACCTTTTCTATTTGGAGTAACAATTTATATCATAATGATAATATCAATTGTTTGTATTACTTAAGTACTTTTTTATTCTGCACTATTCCTACTTTAATAACGGTTACCCAGGGTGTATCTGTATCAAGGGTTTTCTAAATAGATGCTAGGTGGCTGTTAGTGGCTTTTAGTATTATTACCACAATGTAAACCACAATGTGGAATCTGCAATATTGCAGAGTGTAAGTAAACAAAATGGATAAAAAGAACAATTCAATATTGGATATGAATCTAATACATTTTTTAGACTTTTTTAAATGTATTATAATGTAACAAGCATTTTTTTTTCCTTTAGCAACCAAAGTGCAGCCTCACTGGCTATCCCTGGGTGAGTGACAGGCTGCTCAGCCTATCACTGAGGTGGAGGGATGAGCAGCTGCACTGCTTTTCACCTATGCTTCTGGTCTGTCGGGTCCCCAGGAATTGATGGGCCTGGTTCACTTGTCTCAGCTCTACTCTCTGTCGGGGGCTCTGCATATACATAGACTTACCATTACCAGCATACTGCAGGTCTGGGAGTGGTGGAACTGCCATGTGAGCTCTGCAGTGCCACCCTATGGCCTGAATTGGCACAGAGCTACCCGCATACTCTGCTTCTCTCCTCCCTGCAACCGGCCCAATTATTCAAAACCTGACTGGCCCAGGGAGCAGGAAGGGGATGTTAAAAGGAGTTAAAAACTGAGCTGAAATGGTGGAAAACCAGGTCAAGGGAGTGTCCATTGCAGTGAGTAGAAGAGATAGTCCCATGGGAGAAACCAAAAGGAGAAGGTGGTTAAGGAAAGAAATTGGGAAGCTGAAGTGACAATGGCATTGTCAATATGTACGTTAAAGTCTCCCAGGATGACTTACATTTCCCAAAGTAAAGTATGTATGTATATATTTATTTATATAGAGCCCACAATGTACTCAGCACGTTACAAAACAGACGATACAGTACACGAAATTACAATACAATAAGGGAAAATAAAATCAGACGATAGGAAAGGAAACACCTGCCCTGGAGAGCTTACAATCTAAATTCCAGAGCAATGCCATAGTTATCCTTATCCAGAAGAAAGGC
>NC_134488.1:104273166-104423411 GCF_040206685.1 Ascaphus truei | reverse complement strand
AACATGTAAGTTGTTGTTTTTTTGAGGCCCACCTAGACTTAAACCTTGTTTATTTGGCCCTTGTTAGCATTTGAGTTTGACATGCTTGAGCTACAGTAATGCCGTCTGTGACCAGAGTGAAGAGGGGAGATGTATACACTGAAACAAAAAGAGACAGAAAAGAGGACGTAGCATGTCCACTGTTTATTTCACAATATAGCAAATCCAGCAGTCAAATAAATAAGATTGTGAATAAGCACTGGGAATTGTTACGGATGGATCCAATCTTAAAGAAATATACAGATAAGGGTCCAAAATTTGTCTACAGAAGAGCTAAGACATTGGCTACCTTTTTATCACCAAGTGTAGTATCAACATCAGTAAAGAGCTCAGAACATTTTGTGACAAAGGGATCTTTTAGATGTAATCAGTGCAACATGTGTCAGTTCATGAAACCAGCTCGGCATGTCTTTTCCCACAGTCCACATAAACGCTATACCATACATAATTTTATCAATTGTAACACTACATTTGTAGTGTATTTGATCACGTGTGGCTGTGGGAAGAGATATGTCGGTAGGACCACAAGGGCATTAAAAGTAAGGATGCAGGAACACTGCAGGTTGATACGCAAAAATGATAGGGAACACCCTGTTTCCAAACATTTTTCGGAATGTGGGCAGGGAGGCATCAGTAATTTCTCATTTGTAGGCATTGAAAAGATAATCAGAAAAGAAAGAGGGGGTAACACCGTGAAAACATTAGACTGTAGAGAATCCTATTGGATATTTACATTAAGAACAAGGTTCCCTGACGGAATAAATATAGAATGGAATAGTAACCATTTTCTCAAATGAGTATTATGTATTTTGGAACAATAATGTATACAGTATATTATATGCTATTTATAGAAATATACCAAAAGGTTTTATACATTGTGAATATGTCTACATAACATATAGTATGACTAGAGCATATGAATACGTATTTATATGAGAATATATATCAATGCTCTATTTTTACTCTTCAGTAAACGTAAAACAAGTAGACGTCATTTTTTCTATTTTTTGCATTCTTTGCATTTTTTTGAATTAACGAGATAACTAAAACAGTGGGTCTAACTTTCATTATGGTCACGACCTATTGTTAAAATTATCCTGATTTGATATATTACACTGATAACTGGAAGTCTCCATTATTCAGGTCAAGGTATTCCAAAATGAATGTATACATGCATGTAACTCCACATTAGATAGATGTTTATTATTTACATGATTATTATTCTCATCCAGCGGGGCATGCAATTTGCTGTAAAGTAGGGCACGAGACACATTTGTTGCTTTTTTTAAAAAGAATGTTTTTATTTATTTTTTGTATTTATCATTTAATCCTTTTTTGGATAAATACATATTTTTTAACAATAAACTGTCTTGTTTTATATGTTTTTTATATGTTTTTTCTGTTTAAGATATGCATATTATATCACTTGTTTATTATAAGTATTTGAGTCACTGTGTAATTATATACATATATCGCCTATAGGTTTTTATGTATACAGCTTACTGCCTATATACAATTTTACTCCTTTCATTGTTCCCCCAAATGATCCCCTATAACCCAATGTGGCAGGGATGTGATATATTATTTTACCCATCACAATAGGATACCTCACCGCTTGCGCGGAACATGGAGGAAGGGGGTGTTATCCTGCATGGGTCAGAGGCGTCCATTGCACTTAGAAGCGCCCCAAGGGGCGTTATATGCTGCATTACATGGCTGACAGCAGCAGTGTGCTCCCTGATACCTTGGCGCCGCGCGCATGCGCGGAGGTTTCATAATACACATAGAGCACCAACATGGAGGAAGGGGGCGTATTCTGTCTGGGTCAGAGGCATGCATTGCGCTTAGGACCGCCCCTAGGGGCGTATACATGCTGCAAACACATGGCTGACACCAGCATTATGCTCCCTGACACCCTGGCGCCGCGCGCATGCGCGGAGGTCTCAGAAAACCATAGAGACTATGATAGAGGAGCTGGCGCCGCGCGCATGCGCGAGTACAGCGATTTTTAGTGGTTTAGACACCATCCATGACGTCACGTTTGGCGCGAAAATAGGGCAGTCAGCTGTATATAAATTGTAGTTTTTAACCTAAACAGCACTTCTTGATAAAGTTCCTTGAACGAAACGCGTTGAAGGTTTGCTGTTGTCCCACACCATGAATTAAATAAAGGACTATTTTTTCTGCAAGACCTGCTCCTCCTTATTGCTGTGCGCTGCACACCCTGGCTTTGGATCTACACTCTAATACAGCTGCACGCTCTGGAGGGGAGACTGGGGAAGAAAGAAGACTCAGTGAGTACTTAACCTGGGGCTACCTAATGAGGAAAGAGAGGGCTGTCTTTGGCAACCCACTCCTACCTTCAGGGTACCTTATGCCCATTTAAAGGCACAGTACTATTGCAAAATACAATTATCACCCAGCACACTCCCCTCCTTTCACATAGTCCCAGCACTATTGAGCACCATTACAAATACACTATCACATCCACCACCAGTTTAAGTTCTTTCAAAACTAAGGCTGTCTCACATTTTAATCTAGTCTGTAACTGCTACATACGCCTATAATATACATCTCCTCTAGCTGTGCATGCAATGTATTGTATATAATGTATACCCTGTTCATTTATGTAACTGTATTTGTAGCCATGTATTATTTGTCATTAACTATGTCCAGGACCTACTTGAAAACGAGAGGTAACTCTCAATGTATTACTTCCTGGTAAAACATTTTTATAAATAAATAAACAAGGTGGCCAATTGGGCTGTTTCAGATGAAATTCCACAATTGCTTCAAATGGGAATTTTGACCAAAAACGGCCCAATTGGCTGCTTTAGCAGATATAGAACAAGACCCTAACTTACTCTGCTCCAATGATTTTCTATTCAAGACACCACAAACTTACAACCTCTGCACGTAGCAGCAAAGCTTAGTGTGGCCAGCCTCCTAGTAACTTTTTTTTTGTAAATTCCTCTTATGTTTTCTGTTCCTGTCTGTATGTGATTGTTTTGTTGTTTTGGCGCAGTCAGCTTTGGATTCCCTTGTGGTACGATGGTCAATGCGCAATCCCTGCTGGTGGAGTCCCTGTTAGGACATCGGACACCGGCCATCTGCTTGATTTATCTCTGTCCATGTTTATTGTGTTTGCACACGGTGCCTAGTTCATTCAGTGATTTTTGTTATGACCTTGTTTTTCATTTAAGTAAATATCTTATTTTGGCATATCTATTTTACATTGGCTCATGATTAACCCTTGAGTGCTGGGAATCTAGTTGGGTTTTTGATCAAATGGTATTTCTACCATCATGCAGTATCTAGCCCAGTATACCTTCAACTTCCTGCTAGTGCCTTACGGGTGAATCTTTTTTTGACCTGTCATTGTTTGCAAACTCACATAGATACGAGCAAACACGAGTTCTTAGATAATGAGTAGTTTATTGCCTTACAGCATAGGGTATGTTCATAAACGAAAGTCAAACAGTGACTCTGCAAGGGGAGGTCCCAAGCAGGCATTATCAATAACCACTTATCAATTTCATTGTCTGACATAGGTTGCTAGGCAGAATATAATAATACTCCGTTTTCTAAACCTATCATCGTAAAGGTCAGTAAAATAAGTAAAAAAATCTTAGTACAACAAGGTATGTTAGGATACATTTTATCTATAATTTTGTATAACTGAAGAATTGGTTATTATCACTATACTTTTGGACGTTGAGCCATAAGCCCTGGCCTTGAGTGTCTACTGCCAGTGAAACTCAACTTGCAACATGCATATTCTTTCTCACTGAAATGAATTCAGGAACACAGCATGAGACATAATAGGACAGACATGACAAGACAGACAAAAGGGATTTCTGAATACTGCTAACAATTAATCTCCAGAGACTCCCCCCCCCCAGTCCATTTAAGTAGTACTGTATATTCATTTCAGCATTATTATTTCAACAGCCCGTAGACCCTATACAGTACGTGGACTTATGCAGAATATGTTCAAGACTTGTGAAAAGTGTATCTCTCTCACCCAAGCTCTATATCTCTCTCAATCCAAATTAAGTTTGTTTCAATTGCTATTTTAGAGAATCGTGAGATAAACGAAGGCTTTTAAAGTGTCTTATATGAATCAACTCAAGAAACCTCAATCATTTCTATGTCTTGTCATTTTGTTCACACCGAAACACTACTTTATCTCTCAGTATCTGTAACACACACACACTTACTTCCTTCCTTAAAAATTTCTGTAGCACATTACACTAGGTTAACCAATAATTACTGTATGTCTTTTAAAGCAGTCATAATCAAAAGCATTTTTTCCTTCCCACACTAGAACAAAACATCTCTTTAAAGCATGATTGTCCTGGTTTGATCTCCAAAAAAAAATCTAGTTCTTAAGTCTTAAAACTTATTTGTATGACTTTACGGAGGATTAAAATGGCCAGCGACAACTTGCAGATGAGCCCCTCAAAACTGTTAACATCAAGGAGGGTGTGACAGGATGACCGTGGTTACTGAGGAGGCAACACAGTTCTTCTAGTGAAATGATCTGCTGGTGGTTTTATTTGTCCATAAACATAACAATGGGTGTGCTGTCCCTTTAAGTGAAACAAAAACATAAAAATACAAAAGCCTATCCCCGTTAGGGAAGCTAACTAAATAAGGGTAAGCCTATCTACCCGGCTGGTTTGCTAAACTAGACAGACTAACAATATTTGGTGATACCACTTGGCTCCTTACCTGGGAGCTTTATTCCATTTGGGACAGCATAAGTCTGAGCAACCTGAGTCTGTCTGTCCTCTCTCAGTGTCTGAGAGAGACTACTGCCCCAGAGGCATTTCCTCTTCCCCTTTTTAAAGCAGGTGAGTTCACTTAATTAGGATCACCTGTGGCCTGTCTAACTAGTGAAGTTAACTCATCACATACTGGAAAGCAGGCATAATGCAACCTCCTACTAACATATACAGAGTCTATGACTCTGTCACAAGGGGAACACATCATTTTTAAAAAGCAGTATAACAGTTGTCTGCTCTAAAACAAGAATTGCATCAGTCACTAACGCTTGTTAAAAAATGTTACCACTATTAGTTCACTTTGGTAAGGGAATGCACCTAATCTTTATTTACATGGGATCTCACAATGTTTAGTTAAATAAACCATTTTTTTTACACCATGGAACGTTTAGATAAACTAGTAACCCATATTATTTCAGTCACTCAATGTGCAATAGCAGCATGTTGGAAACATTGTGCACAAAAAGCAAATAATAAGACACTGGCCCATATATATAAACTTTGTTGTGAGCTCTTAACTATTCTCAGAATAATTGATCAACTCACAGTGGGCTACTGTTAGCATTCTTCCTGTAGGATAACCTTCTACAACTACTCATACTACAGTTCAAATGGTGGGACACAGAAGAAAACTGAAGATTAGGTTATTGCAGTGCTGTATCTCACATCTGTCTGACATTGTTAATTATTCTATGCACAATGTTTTTCTATCCTAAATAAATCCTGAACTAAAGATTTATCAGTCTGCATTTTAAAACTGCAATTTTTCTGTATTGCTGGTATGAAACTAACACTTCAGTTCAGATTCCAGTCAGTGAATATTATTAGTTAGAACCACAGATAAAATAGTGTAGCCAAGGTCCCCCCCGGTCCTCCGTTCCCCCCCCTTAGCTCCGCTGCCGTGGGGGGTGTTGCGAGGAGGCGACGGGCTCACCGGCGGCTCCCTCCACAGGGCGCCGCCATGCACAAGTGCTCGCGCATGCGCGGAGGCTCCCGCATGCGCAGAGCAGTCGCGGCGGCCATATTGAAATTGGCGCGGGAGGTCGCGCATGCGCAGTGGAGTGCCAGAAATGTGGCAGCCATTACAAAGTTGCGCATGCGCATCATGCTAGGCGCACGCGGTGCCAATGTTAATGACCCTAGCCGAGGACTACAAGACCCAGCAGCACCTGGGGCCACTTTATCACTTGACGCCAGGGAGCCAAGAGGGCTGCAGGATTCTCTGGAAGGAGAGATAAATTTGGTGTGCTGAGGAGAGTCAGTGAGGAGTTGAAGCTGGGACACAGACAGGGGAGGTTTTTTGTGCATGGGTCAGGGACCCAGAGCACTAGGTCCGTAATCCCTTAGGCCGCCAGCTAGGCCCCACTCATTGAAAAGTTGGAGCTGCTACAGGGATGTCCTAGCTAGGGAACGGGTCCTCTTATCAGTCAGGTGTATTCTAATATAGTCAGGGACACAGCTGTGTGCACGTGGCCTGAGAAGTTTGGTCTGGGAATAGACCTCTTCAGGAAAGAGACTGTCTTCATGGTGGGAGCATCCTGCGGGACATCACCCCACGCGGAGGTGGTTTCATCGTGGGATCAGCGGATCCTTTGTGAAGACTCATCATACCGGGTGTGGACACACCCGGCAGGTACCGTCACCAAGTGCACCACCATTACCGGTATCAAACAGACACTGATCACGCCTAAGGGGTGGGTTGCAGAACACTTGGGACTCTGGGAATAAGGTGTGGGGTACAGGGTGTGGGGTTATAGCCCTGTGAGGTGTGTGGGTAGTTGTGCCTTACGTTGGTAGAGTCAGAGTCATAAGATATTACAGTAGAGTTATAAGATGTTACATTAGAGATATGTTATACCACCCATTGTGGCCAAGCACACCAATCTACAGCACTTATTCCCTCACCTGCTGTCTCTAAGTTTCCCCTCAAACCTCTTAGATTGTAAGCTCTTCGGGCAGGGATTTCCTTTCCTATTGTCTGATTTTTGCTGCACTTATTGTATTTTTAAAATTCCCTGTACTGTATTCTTTGTGAAGCGCTGAGTACACTTTTGGCGCTATATAAATAAAGACATACAATACAATGTTCCAGTAAATCCCTTTCCTATTTTACCACACTGTGTGGTTCATTGTAAGAGTGTCCTGTGAGGGGCTGCTCCCACTCTGCTGGGATCTCTCACAGGTGGAGGCGCTGCTCCATATAGTAGTAAGTGGTAAGATTAATTCACCCCAGGCTCTCAGTGGCAGAGGCTTAGGCTCCTGTGAGCCAACGGGTAAAGGGCAGCACAGTAGCTATTTACAGTCACCCCTCCTGATCTCACTTAGGGGTGGGGGAAACAGGGCTACATTTGGAGGCGCTGCTGAGATTCAGACCTGGGGTGCCCGAATTCAGTTAAAGTATGTCGCTCACGCTATCATTACCGTCGCGCCAAGAGGTTTACAAATGGGCACTGGAGATGCAAGTACCGCCTTTCCACACGCTGGTTGTTGGGCAGGCTCCTGCTAACACCCCCTCCCGTTATATATACTTGATCATGAGTCAGTATCCACGACTAAAGGGTGCAGTAAAGGTTCTAGGCCGCAGCATAGATGCGGATGGACTATGGTGCTCCGTGTTAGTGAGTGTAGAACACGAGGTACCAGAAGGAGAAGGTCCATCCACCCTATTCGAATATGCAGAGCCCATTCCAGGAAGTCCAATTATTTACCCTGCTTTAGCAGTTTCTTCATGCCCCTAATCTTCTCAGTGTTCATCAATGATCTTCCCACAGGTTGTAAGGAAGCTTCAATACACATGTATGCAGATGACACAATCCTATATGCACACAGCCATAGCCTCTCTGACCTTCAACACATACTTCAGTCTGATTTTGAGACTCGAAAACTGGATTTCCCAAAACAAACTGTTTTTAAACAGTGACAAGACTGTAACAAGGGTATTTGGGACCAAGACTAAATTTTTAAAGCTTCCAGTGACTGAGCTCCAGATCAGAACCATCGCTAACACCACCCTAACTCCTGTTACTAGTTTTAAATACCTGGGCATATGACTTGACTCCCACTTAACATTCGGAATGCACATTGATACCCTGACATCCAAAACCTATGCCAAACTAGGTGCACTAAGAACTAGATTGGTCATCACTCGAGTCTAGGCGCAAAGTTCACCTTTCCTGTCTTGCCTTTAAATACTTTCTGGACAAGCTACCCACCTATTTGAACAAGCTCCTCACCCCTACCACATGCAGCACTTATCATCTGAGATCTGACTCCAAAAGACTGTTCATGGTCCCAAGGCTCAACAAAGTATCTGGCCGCTCCTCCTCTTACCGTGCACCCCAAAACTGGAACAACCTACCGGAGACTCTCACACCCACCACCAATTTAAGTTCTTTCAAATCTAAGGCTATCTCACATTTTAATCTGTTCTGTAACTGTTACATAAGCCTATAATATACATCTTCTTTAACTGTGCATGCAATGTCTTGTATATAATGTATACCCTGTTCATTTATGTAACTGTATTTGTAACCATGTATTATTTGTCATTTTAACTCTATGCCCAGGACATACTTGAAAACGAGAGGTAACTCAATGTATTACTTCCTGGTAAAACATTTTATAAATAAATAAATAAATAAATAATTATCTCAGGACATGCTTGTTATTTAAGTGTAGCAGTGTTTCCCCCACAGTATGGGAGATTCCCCGGCTACCAGGTGTGTAGTGATGCTGCATACCTGTGGCTCACAGAAGTCCTTAGATCCCGATGATGCTGGTGGGGAAACATGACAGGATTTAGGGGGTGATAGCTGGTTCCCCTGCATTCTGGTGTCAGCGCCTCCATCTGCTGCAGGCTCCAGGAGTGCTGGAAGGAGTCCTGCGGAAGAACTCTCACGTACTCCCCCAGATAGACTGCAAGCCCAGGCAAGAGTATATTTGATAACAGGAACATGTTTATTCTTCTCCATCATAGAGTACAGCACAGGTAGCACTGCATACTATAGCACTGGTCTCCAGCCTCAGGATTGTCCCTGAACTCAAACCACTAGCCATGGGCACCAAGGGCAATCCTAGCTCTTCCCCGACTCCCTGGTGGAGCAGAGGGTATGGTTCTCACTCCCACTCCCCTAGGGGAGGGAATAGAAGGTGACAGAGCCCTGTACACCTCTTCCGCGAGACCAGTCTCTCTCAGGGGAGAGACACACTGAAACAATTTGGGTGTGCAGCCCCTTAAGTACCCTGGGGGAGGATTCAAGGTCTGATACACTTATTGGGCAGAACACAGGCCTTAGCCTGCCTCCCCCCTTGTCACTCAATGGAGCTGCTTGCTGGTGGTGAAAACCCTGGATTGGGCCTAACACTGCCTGCACTGTACCAGGACTTACATGTCAGGCAGGGTAGATTAGTAGCCAAGCCAGGCATGGCTACATAAATAGAGATGGTACATACAGCAGAAATAGATGTGTCTGCGGTATTTAGACCTAGTAGCTATAATTCCCCTTGTTCACAAAACACAGTGGCCCTTATTGAGGGTGAGCTACTGTTAGTTGTAAATGATAGCACAACTTTAGGATAAGTTATCAAAATGCTAGCATGGAGGGAGGTCAGATACAAGTAAACTGAAGTAGTCAGCTTATTCCAAACAGTTTCTTATGAATGAGCAATATAATTGCAGACATATAGCTAATATGTAGCAATGACTTAGCATAACATCATCCTCTTTTATCATCTGGGTGCTAGTATGGCAACTGAACAGACCCTATGAGGCAGCTACCTTACAGTTAAAAAAGTAATGATGTAGCTCCAGCTAAATATAACTAGAATCATTATGAAGATAATTCAGGGCTAATTAAAACTTTATCAGCAGTCCTATCTCCGTACCTCATTGGAGCATCGGCTCTGGACTCATACCCACTGCCAAGTTATCCCTGATCATTAGCAGAGTTCTTTCATAAATTTTAGACAATGTGGAAATATGAAAAGAGAGCTTGTGTATCTGAAGATGAAGAGAAGAGTGCCGGTAATAATGTTGAAAGTGAGGGTAGTAAGAATATTGATCAGCCAAGTTCAATTACCGAAGGCCGGGAAAATACAAATACAAAGAAATATCGTCTCTATAGTGAAAGTTATATAGCAATGGGTTTTACATGGACTGGAGATGGCCACTATCTCACTCCGTTGTGTATTGTTTATGGGAAAAAGCTAACAAATACTGCTACATATGGCCCCGGCTAAATTAAATCGACATTTTTCTACTAATCGCAGTAATTTGTCAAATAGATCTGCTGACTACTTTAAATGGCTTTTGGACTCACAAGGAAAACAGATTAAGTTTTTTTGGGAAAAAAATAACTTTTAGTGAGAAAGCTCAAGAAGCCAGCTACTTATTAGCTGAGCTTGTTGCACAAAAAATGAAGTCATACTAACGTTGAGAATCTAATCATGTCTGCCTGGGAAATCATAGCAAAAACAATGCTAGGCAAAGAAGCTGTAACAGCTTCATGATACAGCTATTAAAATAGTTAACTTTATTAAGCAGGGTCCACTGCAGTCCCTCGTGTTTGCAAAAAGTTGTGAAAACATGGGAGAAGACCACGTGACTCTTGTTCTATACACCGAAGCTAGATGACTTTCAAGGACAAAAGTGCTGACACGCATATTTGAACTACGAGAGCAGCTCCAGATTTACTTCAGAGAAAAGAATAAAAGTTTTTTTCCAACTATCTTGAAGACGAATTGTGGCTGCTGAAACTAGCATACCTGGCAGATATTTATGAACACCTAAATATGTTGAACACCAACATGCAAGGTCCCAAGGAAAATATTTTGACGTGTACAGACAAATTTGTAGCATTAAAAAAATAAATTGGTGTTTGGAAAAAATATCTTTCAAAAGGAGATTTTGAAATGTCGCCCCACTTTTCTCGGCTACAGAGCAATACAACGGACCACCACCGTGAAGCCATTATGTCCCTGATTCACGGCCATATGGAATTTCTGGCTGAAAAGCTTGCCAAATACTTCCCTTCTTTGTCATCAGAAGAGTATGATTGGGTCAGGAACCCTTTCACGGACTATTCAAGCAGCTCAGAAAATATACCCAGCCTACAGGAAGAAGAACAATTGACTGAACTGAAGTGTGATCGCACACTAAAAATGTAATGTAATGAATTGTCATTAGATGTGTTTTGGAAATCAGTGAAAACAGAGTTTCCTGTCATCTCCCAGAAAGCTATAGACATATTGCTACAATTCTCAACGTCGTACTTGTGTGAGCAAGCATTTTCGTGTTTAACGAATATAGAACCCAAACAGAGGAATAAACTGTTGTCTGTGGAAGAATAACTGCATGTGTGCCTATCAAAGCTGCGACCACGGCTTAAGTTGTTGTGTTCAAAAAAAGCAAGTCCAAGTTTCACAATAAATTAGGAGACAATTGGAATCAATGTTATTCTATTGAAACTTGTATTATTTTCAATTGTGAATGTATCTTAAAATATTAAAATGTATCTTGTTTTTTTGTTAACGACTTTATAAAAAAAACAACTATATTAAAACAAAACCATTACAAAATATATACACATTGTTTATTCAAAAGTATGGATTCATTATTATTTTTTTAACTCTACTGCTTTACACGTCTATTTTGTGATGTACCCCTGTCGAACCTAATGTGTGTCAACCAGATTGAGGTTCCCCTAAATTTTACAAAATTCTTCAAGGGTTCCTCCAAACAAAAAAGGTTGGAAATCACTGACATATACAGTATCAGGAAATGGTAGTCAATACATGAATAATTCTAGAACCAGTTTCACTATGAGTGGATTGTACATTAGTTCCGTATTAGAGGACAGTCATGTCTAGGGTTATATCATACTGAGTGGCACATGGATCAACATGATTTCTTTTCTCTCCTTCACTGTCTCCTTTACCTGTGAGTACTTGGTCCCTTTACTCTGTTCACATGCTGTTTACTAACAGAAACTAACATATCACTAGCAGAGATGCTTCGAATTATAGAAAAGAAAGCTGTTATGTTTGCTGTGAATGCTTACAAGGGCTCACATTATTTTAATTTAAATACAACTAGCACACATTTAACAACTTCAAGCAATGTATAGACATAGAAGTTTATTTTGTTTACATATATGCATAACATACTGTACATAGTAGATAAGGTTGAAAAAATACATATTTTATCTATGCTAAATTTAATCAGCTGAGGTAGTCATCTAATATTTATATTTATGTTGATCTAGAGTAAAGCAAGTAAAATATCCCCAGTGAAACTTTTGCTACTTATGTGTTATAAGCGGGGGAAAAATGCATTCCTTTCCGACTCTATTAATTGCAATCAGATATTCCTCTGGGTCAACATCCTTCTTACAGTATGTTTAATAACTTATCCAGCTTATCCATGTATATAACGTTTCTTTCTATAAAAAAAAAAAGAAGATATTTCTAACCTTTTTAAAAAAGATGTCTACTATATCTGCCATATTCAATGAAAAAAGAAAGCACCCTTCTCAGTCTTGGAAAAGGTCCGAGGCAAAAGACCACAACGCCAAGCACTTTGATTAAAACACCGTTTTCACAAAGACCACGAGAGTGCTCTTTTTTCTCATTCTGTATGTACAGCCTGTGTACACAAAACAAATCTGGAGAATTGTATTCCAATCTGCACATTTATGTCAGATTTAATACTGTCAGGAAAATGGAAAAAATGTGTGGTGCTCTAAAAAAAAGCCTCAAAATGTTTTACAAAAATATCAAAGTTCAATAAATGCAAGTTATGTTTCCTGGCATTTTCTATGGATTGGCTATCCTTCAGTCATTATCAAGGAGGTTTCATTTCAGGAAACATTTTCCTTTTTGTTAATTGTTGCCTGCTTTTTCCTTTTTGTTCGTGTAGATTTAATACTGTCATCATTATTTCTGGGCAGTACTGTATGTGTCCTTCCTAAAAATGCCTTGCTCAAATCACAGATTTAACCGTGTTTCTTAAATGGTTCAAATCTGTAACCCTTGCAAAATGCTACATGTGGCAATAAATAAATGTTTTATATAAAAATGTTACAAAAACAAATTACAGTTACAAATTGTAGCGGGCTATGAAGGTCAACAGTAGCGAGAAAGAAAAAAAAGTACTTTCATAGATAATTGGTAAGAATTTTTTTTATTAGTAAATCAATACGCGTGTAATTTTTCCAAAAACGTAAATCATTATTCACTTCAAACGTGCTTGCTAAACTTCGCGAGTCCCATATAATTGGGAAATACTAATGCATAGTTCTTTCTTTCTAAAAAAATATATATATATATGTCTAACTTTTTTTTTTTTTTTAAAGATGTCAACTATATCTGCCATATGCAATGAAAAAAAGAAAGCACCTTTCTCAGTCTTGAAAAAGGTCAGAGGCAAAAGACCAAAAGCACCAACCACTTTGATTAAAACACTGTTTTCACAAATACCACGAGAGCGCTCTCTTTTTACATTTTGTATGTACAGCCCAGATGCCTCCGTGCCCCAGACGGCACCAGTGGCAGAATACCACATTTTGTGAGTGCTCCTTACATCTTCCTACTGTATCTGCCATCACAGTTTCCATGTGTAGTAAATTCGTAATTTGAATTGCCCATCCTGTAAAACTGAGGAGCGCAAACGTTTGGCGCTGCGCCCCCCCCCCCCCCCCCCGCCTCCTCCTCGTGTCAAATGACGCTGTGGGGTTTACGTGATGTAATGTCACGTGACCCCGTTACCATGGAGACCGCCGTGTGTGTCAATTCGCATGGCACCGCGGTGTCATTTGGGGGTCGCGTGAGGCCTCTACAACTCACTTACCAGGGTTCAGAAGCGTTGGTGTGAAGCGTCGTCATGGCAACGCGGCGTCAAATTACACCGCGGTGCCATGCGGAGTGACGTCACACGGTAGTCTCCATGGTAACGGGGTCATGTGACATTACATCACGTGACCCCGCAACATAATTTGTCGCCGCCGAGCGAGGTGAGGGGGCGCAAGGGCGAGGAGGAGCAGGCGGGGGGCGCAGCGCCAAACGTTCGCGCTCCCCAGTTTTACAGGAAGGGCAATTCAAATTAGGAATTTAGTACCCATGGAAACAGTGACGGGTAGAAAGATGTAAGGAGCACTCAAAATGTGGTATTCTGCCACTGGTGCCGTCTGGGGCACGGCGGCATCTGGGCTGTACATACAAAATGTAAAAAAAGAGAGCGCGCTCGTGGTATTTGTGAAAACGGTGTTTTAATCAAAGTGGTTGGTGTTTTTGGTCTTTTGCCTCTGACCTTTTTCAAGACTGAGAAAGGTGCTTTTTATTTTCAGTGTATACGGCAGATATAGTCGGACTACACTGGCCTCTGCCCGGCTGCAGTCACCATGGACTCAGCCTAACAGATATTTTGTGGTTTATAGCATACCCCTACAAAAAAAAACCTGAACACAAAACTACCCATTCATGAGTTTAATCCCACCATGTTTCATCAATGCTGATGACATAATATTGCTCATTTCTGGCTATTATTTTAAGCTCCCCCATTTTATTTACTAGGCTTCTTGCATTAGCAAGCATGCGCTTACGATTGTTTCACCAGCCTGTGCTTTTGTAACCGTATCCGCACCTGCATTTCTCCTCCCATTGATTTTAGCCTTTAGAAGTGTACTACATAGTATTACCTGTTTTTATTATGGGGTGCCTTGCTAAACACCCCCTCACCCTCACTTCACCACCATAACCCATAGCTATTTTCCCATTTCTATCTATTCTGTCAAGTCCATCACCTCTTGCTTGTCCCTCCCCCTCCCTCATAGTTTAAAATCTCCTTCAATCTTTTCAACATCATACTTTTGACCTTCTAGTGCTGCATTGGAATACTTATATTGGGTGCTGATTTATCGCTCTCTCTCCCCGCGCCCCCCTTCCTCCCCACCCCCTCCCTGCTGTTGAACTTTGGTAGAAACAGGGGCTGGAGACGACAACACTATAAAGAGAATAAGCAATCTAGTTGACATGGGAGTAATTTGGAGAACTACAGTGAAAATAGGCATTCATTATGTAAAAGCTGATGATTACTATGGGGAAAATATCAGTGAGTAAGACTTTTACATTAGTTAGTGACCCTACTTGCAAGATTTTTATTTTGCTGTTTTTTCTATAGTATATTTGTGTCAACTAGCACAGTATGAAGGATTGCATGTAAACACCATGCAGAAATTATATAATATATATTTGTATGACTTGCACCAATCACATAGAAAGCAGTATTTGGGTGGTTCATAGGTACAGATGGGCGAATTTTTGAGGGTCCAATTTGGATCCGCAGTGGATCGGCCAGTTTCTTTGGTCCGCGGATTTCAGCGGATCAATGTCAAAAAGAATGATTTATGGATTTTTTATTACAAATACCGGTTTGTAGAAATTTGTAGAATCCAATCCGCGGATTCCGCAATCGGTTGACGGATTGTTAAGAAATTCTTAAGAATCCCCCAACGAGTTCCTGAATCCGAGGATTGGATTCTGAAAATCCGTCCACAGCTTGCATCCAATGGCGGATGTTGATGAATCCAGGTGGATTGAAACTGCACAAATCCGTGTGCGGATTTTACACAGCAAAACGGATTTTGGGGGTAACATCAGCGATTCGCCCATCTCTATTCGTAAGCTCTGTGTTACTTCTCTTTTCTGAAAATCAAGCTCTGTGCTGAAATTACTGTACACTGTCAGGAAGCTGCTTCAATGGGAAAACTTGCATGTTCTCTATTTTAAGTGATGTTCATTACAAGAAATTACAACAGATTGATTTTTACTTCACCATGATTCACTTAGTTTCCATTTGAGTGACAAGTAAACACGTTCTCTTTGGCGTTGAAAGGCTGTATATTTTCTATTCAAACAAGATATTCTATTTCAATCAATGTATATTAAGTGTTTATTCTTTTAGCAGAAGTCCTTGTGGTGTGTATGTAGCCCCCATTCCCCCGTGTCTAGGGTGACTACGTGTGGTGCAGGGAGCCTGGGGTGTAACTGGTTCGTCCGGTGACAGCGCCTCCATTATATATATATATATATACATGTAGAGGTATCAGGATCGTGTTAGCCGAGCTTCAATAATCAAAAAATAAATAGACGATACCATTCTGTGGCTAACGAAATGCTTTTATTTGTGCGAGCTTTTGAGATACACTGATCTCTTCTTCCGGCGATGTTACAATGAATGAAGCAAGCAAAGGGTATTCTTAAATGGTTCCTGAAAGTTAGTGATGTAAGAGTGTACACCAATAAGAACCAGATAGTATCTACACACACCTTTAGTTATCAACAATCTCTCACATTTCCACATCTACCCACACCATTAATATTAACTCCCACTCCACACACACCTTTTGTAAAGCACTGTATACACTGTGGGCTCTCCATTCATTTATATTCACACACAGACACACACACACACACACTCTTACATCACTAACTTTCAGGAACCATTTAACACCTCTAGCCATAAATCACATCCACACACGGGGGAGGGACAAGCAAAGATAACATTCCAAGAGACACTGGGCCTCATGCAGTAAGCGACGATTATGTGAAATCGGCAAGCTTATCGATTAGTCATGTTATTGGCGTTTTTCCCTCTCCGTATGCAGTAAGTGCCGAATACATTCAAAATCAACCCGAAAACAAATCCGCCCACTCTCACGATGATGAGCCGATCACACACAGGTGTATCGGCGTGCGTGGCGGGGTGCTGTTAGGTTGCACAATCACAAATCTTGCTGAATCAGGCGAAACAAGCATGTTTTTGATTGCGCGCCATATTTAAAGGCAACGTGTACTGCTAATCATTCTCTGTGTTGTTGGGAGTGAGAGAGAGAGAGAGACGCACAGAGCTGGACGATTGAAGATTTGCATATTGACTGAGAGACTTGTTGTGTATTGGGTGAGCTTTGTCCTTTGTTGTTTTGTTTACATCTTTGTCTTGTTTTATATGTGGAAGTGGGTCGTGTGATTGCCTGTACATTTCTTGTCTGTTTTTTGTGAGTGCTGGAAGTATGCCCGCAAAGCGTGGGAAGAGTGATGCTGGTGGGAGTGGGAGTGCTACTCGTGCGAGTACGCGTCGGAGTGAACGTTCTGTTCAGGGGAGTGATGTTGCTGGTGCACCGAGTGGTGTTGCTGGGAGTGGGAGTGCTGGTGCTGGGAGTGGGAGTGCTGTTGTTGGGAGTGGGAGTGCTGGTGCTGCGAGTGGTGTTGCTGGGAGTGGGAGTGCTGTTGTTGGGAGTGGGAGTGCTGTTGCTGTGAGTGGGAGTGCTGGTGCTGGGAGTGGGAGTGCTGTTGCTGTGAGTGGGAGTGCTGGTGCTGGGAGTGCTGGTGCTAGGAGTGTGAGTGCTGGTGCTAGGAGTGTGAGTGCTGGTGCTAGGAGTGGGAGTGCTGGTGCTAGGAGTGGGAGTGCTGGTGCTGGGAGTGCTGCTGGTGGCGCAGTTGCTGATGGGGTGTCTGGTGGTGGCGTGCTTGCTGGTGGCCAGCTTTTGGAGGCTCTTCCATTGGAAGAAGGAGAGTCCAGTCAGCACCAGCCAAGCTCTGACCCTAAACCTGCTCGGAAAAAACGTGTGGAGAAGCCACGTAATCCTCGCTTCAATGACCAGGAAAATAGGGCTCTTGTCACTGGCATTCTGGAGCACTATGACAGTATATATGGACATTTAGTAGGTAAGTGTAACTTTACATTTATTATTCAAATACATGTGATCCTAGGTCATCTGAGTTTTGTTCATATGCAAATATGGGTACACAATATCTTTCTATGTTCATTAGTGTGGAAACACAGCTTTTTATCATGCCTTACAAGGACAAATAAACACAGGCGGTCAATTTGCCAGAACTGCATACAATATGAATGCAACCTTGCTTACATGTATAGGTTTAGTAGTGAATGCTCATGTGCTGCACATATTACACATAAAACAGCATGTTTGCTATCACTTGGAACAGCTAGCAGTGTAGGAAACTGGTGCTTATATTATTATTCATTTACCTCATATCTTTTATATGTTTTTCAAGGGCGGACAAGTGCAGCAAGCAAAAAAGAAATGTGGGACACAATAGTCATTGGTGTCAATGCCTGTGGGAATAGTGTCAGGGACAAGTATCATTGTCGGAAAAGATTTGATGATATTAGGTCCAAATTGAAAAAGAAAATACAAGACCAACGCGTGCATGCTACTGGCACTGGAGGTGGGCCCACACCACAACGTCTCATATTGACTCCATTGGAGGAGCTACTTCGGCCAAAATTACTTACCGTCGTCGTGGAAGGCTTGGCTGGTGACCGTGACATTGGAATTTATCCGTCACAATTTCCAGCAGGTGATAAATATTACTGTAGTAGGCGTGTCGTTGCTTACAGTTATTTTGCATAGTTACACTGCTTTTTATACTGTCTTCACAATATAAGCATACCTGCATCTATATATGTATATGTCTGATTCTGTATATATATATCTCAAAATAGACATATATGTAGTAGTCCTACTAAAAGCAGTAACTAATATAGCACGTGCCATTGCGTGCTCATTTACATGTGAATTCCCAAAATGCATAGCTGCAGTGGAAGCAATTGATGGTGGGCGAAGATGGGGAACAACAGGGTAGTACACGTGTAACACATGTTCATGAGAAATTATTAGTAGCTACAGGTACAGAACAGAAATATGTATCATATTATTGTGTATTTTATTGATTTTACTCCGACAAACATGACATTACTGCCTATTTTAAGCATGCATCAAAGAAATTGCATGTAACGGCCTACAAACATCACTGGCACTAACACATCTATAGTTGCTTAAGAAAAGGTCCATTTTTGCTTTATGTCATATACAGACAGCATAATGAGGCACACGTATCATATGTTATGTCATTGTTTTCATAACTTAAACACTGCAGATGACTACTTAGCTCATCTACCATTGTGTTAAAGCAGCTGCAATTAATATCTCATCACAGCATACACTTCAACAGAGGGGGTGGGGTTCAGCACACACACTAATTACAGCCTCATTTCACGGTCAACTTAGTTCACACCATTTGCACCTGTTTCAAGTCATTGAAAGGTGTGGCTGATTAGGCTTTTTGGGGAAGGGAATACCTTTCTTACAACCTGAATAGCACAACTGAAGTTAATCACACTCATTGGAAAGCTTAACTCTAGCTACTAAATGCCCCAACAACTCATTACTTATCAAAGCGTACGTCACACATTAGTTCACTCATATCTATAGTTGAACTACTATGAAAGACACATTATCACACACTGCATGTGTTGTCTTGTTGAGTCACAGCCACATTCAGGTGTGCCACATCTTCGATTAATGTACCACACATATCCTCTACCAAAAACAACACTTTTTGCAATATGACCACCTTCATGATAACCATTGTGAATGGTCATCTCATGATAGTTATGTACATTATGATACTGATATCACTACACAACATATGATTTTTATGTACTCATTTAATCTATTTATCCTCACGCATTACTGCAGAAACATAGTATGTTGTATGTTAGGGAACTCAAAAATTCTAAGTACACAGGCATGTACAGTGTTATTACAACTATTTATGTTCACTTTCACACACATTTTCGGTTAAGGAACTGATGTTGTTAGTTAATCATAAATACAGAACATACAATAAGTGTTTGTTCAATATTTACACATGTAAATGTAAAACTTATGTTATTGTTATATATAGTTGCCCCTGGAGGACATGTGTCACCTGAGATGGAACAAGTGTCTTCACCTGGGTCAGCCAGCTCAACACTACTAGAAGGTGAGTGTATCATTTGCTGGCCATATAATATGTGCTCTTCTATATGTTATGTTGTCATGTGCATTATTTGTTTTGCACATCTTCTTTAAATAGGATTACTTAGTGTCAGTGAAAATTAAGTGTAAGGCAACATGTATTGTGTTAGTGATATTAATTATCATGTAGGACTTCTGAGTTTAGAGCAACTTTTCATTCATTCATATTTCATACTGAGTCCAAACATTATTCGTAAGTCAAGGTAGTTTTTAATGAGGTTATAAAACGTATGCTAACATGTTAGGTGTTACTTAGGACACAGTACAATTACATAGTAACACAGCATACATTAACATGCCATTTAATAATGTGTACATTTCTTTTTAGAACATCATGGTGATGAGGATGATGAGTATGATGAGGATGACGCCACAGAAGAGACTGAAATACAATCATGTGACCATGAAGAGGTGCCAATAGAAACTGTTGTACCGCCAAATCGTCCATCAACTTCCACATACGATGCAATTGTAGCTTCAGAGGGAAAAATAGTGGACGCAGAAAATCGTCGCCATTCAGACATGATGACAGTGCTGGAAAGGATGATTGGACTGCAGGAAGAAACAGTATCACAATTGGCACATCTCCACAGAGTCTTCATTGAAGTGCCTAAACAGTTGCAAAAAATCAACACCTCATTCGAAGCATTAGTTGTTCAGCAAACACAAGCTAATTACTGGAGAATGACTAATGTACCACAATTCAACACCTCCCAGCCAGGATCTGTTCATGCAGGTCAGTTTTCACCACATTCATCTGAGATTCATTCACCAGGCCCAAATGTTACCGGTCAAGTAGCAGACATTGCTGTGCAGGTTCCTGATGACATCCTACCGCTGCCATCTCTACAAATTCAGCAGCAGACACCTACAAAGGAGGCGACAAAAACAAAACAAGACACACATGAAACAGACCAACCATCACTTGTGCAGTGTCTACCAACTTGCTCACATGTGTCACTGGGCACAAGCCCTGTCCGTGAACAGTCACTACCCAAAAGCCCTGTAGGTGAGTCGCTGCCCAAAAGCCCTGTAGGTGAATCACTGCCCACAAGCCCTGTAGGTGAGTCACTGGCCACAAGCCCTGTAGGTGAATCACTGCCCACAAGCCCTGTAGGTGAGTCACTGGCCACAAGCCCTGTAGGTGAGTCACTGGCCACAAGCCCTGTAGGTGAGTCACTGGCCACAAGCCCCGTAGGTGAACAGTCACTGGCCACAAGCCCTGCCCGTGAAGTGCCAGAGGCCACTCAAAGTGGCTCTGTTGTGCCTAAAGTTGGTGGCAAAAGAAAAAGGAAAATTCAAGAGACAACAAGCAGGCCTGTTACTCGCTCGCAAAAGGAACAAAAAAAATAAATGTTATAATTCAGAAAATATGTGTTTGGCCTTGTTTTGTTGACTTCAGATTATCTAATTACTATTGTATGTATGCTGAAGACTGTGTTGTTTCCAAACTTTCAACTATGTTCTTGTACACGTGAAGGTTTGGAAATGTTAACACTCATAATTAATTGTGTTATAAATATTTATGTTGTAATCGTCTGTTCAGTAATGGTCCACCAGGAGCCAGTTGCTAAGTTTAGAGAAGCTGCCATTGACTTTGCAGCAAAACATTGCATTTGGGTGTGTTAATTGATGTAAGAATTGCATATGCATATTAGTCACATGCAATTATTAAAACACCTAAGTAAGTGCAAACATCTTTCTTGTACGTGTACAGCAGGATTATGTGTAAATTATTACTTACCTTTGCCTTGCTTGGCCATTGTAATTTTGTCCTTTAATCAGTTGTGTGTTCGTTTCTATAACATCTCAGAATGTATAATAATATATATACACACACACACACACACACACACTGAGTGAGTGTGAGTGTGAGTGTGTGTATATATATATATATATGTATATATGTGTATATATATATGTATATATGTGTATATATATATATGTATATATGTGTATATATATATATGTATATATGTGTATATATATATATGTATATATGTGTATATATATATGTATATATGTGTATATATATATGTATATATGTGTATATATATATGTATATATGTGTATATATATATATGTATATATGTGTGTGTATATATATATATATATATATATATATATATATATATATATATATATATATATATATATAGTACTATATAAACTGGTATACACAAACTAATACACTTCATGCTTCCTTGTGAAAGCACACTATTTTAATAATACAGGCCTAATGTTTGAGAAATATCCTAAGTATGAGACTCTAACAGTATTGTGCTTAAACAAATGTTTATTACTTAATTCAATCATGTTTCTCACCATTTAAATAGGTTTCATACAAGGTATACTTAATGCCATCAATGTTGTGTGTACTCCTGCAATATAAAAAAAAAAAAAATATTATATATAAATATATATATTTTTATAAGAGATATATTTATATATATATATATATATATATATATATATATATATACACACGTATTTAAACTCATGCAGACAGGGAGTTAACCAGACTTTCACATACACACAGAAATGTAAGCGGGGAAAAAACATTTCTTTTTGCAGGTGTGTTTTTACTGATATGCCTGGCTAAGAAATATTTTCACACACTGGCCCTTGTTAGTTTTCAAAAAAACACTATGTGAACGCATTCACAGTCTAGGGATGTTTTTCACAAACGAGATAAAAGAAGGAGAAATGTTTCTCCCACAGTCCCATATCACGAACCACAACTGTTAACCCAATTAGACAACCAAATCCAATTGGCGTTTGAAATAAGGAGTCAAAGTAGTTACTTTTGTTGACCTTGACAAGGAAAAACAGGAGTTTGTTAGCCATTCAGCACATTCATTTTGATGAGCAAATAACACAGACCTGCACACAGCTTTTGTGCTACTCAGACATGGCTGATGAATTCGTTAACAATATTAATCCCCTTTTAGGGTATAAGTACATGATCTGTGAAGCCATCTTGAACAGTCGCGGACAGAAAGCAAGCACACGCCAAATCGATGATTTCATTCGAGCAAAATATCCTTATTACCAAGACCGTAAGCATGCACGGAATTTTAATTCCTCAATAAGATTCACTTTATCAAGTAATGACTTTTTTGAACGTGACCAGGATAAGCTACAACACACCTATGGTTTCTGGAAGATTGCCCCGGAAAAACAATTTATCCTGAAAGACGGCACTTATATTGTCGTGAAAGGCATATTTATTCCTAATGGCAATAGCAATGTATCCGCTACTACTGATCCGTTTGAATCGATACGTGCTGCAATATCTGCAGCCTCCATTCCTGAAACCCACATTGTACAAGAACAAAAGTACTATGATTATGTACCAAGCCTTTCAGCTGAAATTGCATTGGAATGGGAACCGGAAGAAATGAACCTACCTCCCGACCAATTATTTGAAGAAAGCAGTGGCGATTCCTATGAGCGCATCCTGGAGGAGATATGTGCCATACTGGATTCAGCGGTTGGGTTAAGCGTGGATGAAAATGGCTTGCATTTCTGGAGCGACCAGTTGCAGCCAGGCGAAGAGTTAATTCTAGAAGAATGGTAAATATAACAATCGTTATGCGTTGACTCTGCGTTTAAATTTTTTTTTTTTTGTAACCACCATTTTCACTTTCAATGCGTGGATACAGCGTAACATTGCAGACTGCATAACATGTAGCGATCACAAACAAATTGTTTCCTAATACAATATAGTAGGACCTGAAAGAGTAGTACACATTGCTGACGGAATAAATATACGTACTTTCCTATCCCTTTAAACATATTAGCAACATTTTACCATTACTCTAACACATACCTGTTTTGTTATCATGCAACATCTACAACATTGAAAACCGGGTCCACCACGTATGACGTGGGACCCTTGTCATGGGCCAAGGCGTCCTTAAAAAGGATTAGTGATGTAAGTCCCGCCCCCAAGCGACGTGCGCGCCTCAAAGCCTATTGGCTGTCATGTTTTGTTATAGTAACGGTAACTGCAGTGTGTGATGCGTGCGGCTCAGTGTTTGTAGGCGTACCCTGGGCGTTAGCCGAATGTTAATTGAGTGGGAGGAGTGTTAGCGTGCGTTTCACGCTGGCTTAACATGACGTCACACGTATTGCATTTGCGCATTGTGTTATCGGCCGTGCTTTCTGTTCAAACACGTCTGTTTAAAAAGAATACAGATGTACTCGTTTAGAACGAATGTAGTTTCGTCTTCATTGTATTTGAAATAAAGATGTTATGTTTACTGGTATTTTCAACATGTATTGAACGCACAACGTACGCTTTGTTTTGCGCATGCGCTAACAGTTAGTGGAGCCAAGCGTGAAGTGCGTGCGCACACAAAGATGTGCGCGCACATCTTTCAGTATACAGGCAACGTTCACTTCTTATACATAGTTATGCCTGCTACAAATTTAAAGAAACATTACATACTGATGAACAGTTTTACTTCTAACATATAAGTGACTGACGTGTGTATCTACACAATCATATAGAGCTGCGTAACGCGTTGTCACGGATGCATATCTAGTAAGGTGCCATCTTTGACCATCATGTGTTTGCTGTATTTCAGAGATGTCGG
The DNA here is from genome assembly GCF_040206685.1 of Ascaphus truei. Classification (NCBI taxonomy): domain Eukaryota; kingdom Metazoa; phylum Chordata; class Amphibia; order Anura; family Ascaphidae; genus Ascaphus; species Ascaphus truei. Next base: position 104,399,105 of record NC_134488.1, on the reverse strand, counting down.
GGAAGATACAATCGGATCAATGTATGATTTCAGAAGAGTCTACCTTTATATGAGATGATTGTGAGGAGGAGCCACCGACTACTATACTACATATGGAACTAATTTTATATTGCTTGCAGCGCTTATTAACAAACAATTAAAAATGTGATACCCTTATGCCTATATTGCATAAGCACTTAATTAACATAATGATGTTGCAAAAGAGTGCCTCATGAATTTTTATTGAGTGTTCTTTAATGACTACTAACATTTTATGACATGGTGTGTTTTATATATAACAACCATTCCCACTCTGCTAACACATTTGTGTATTCTAATATGTAATGGAACGTATGACTGTCGAAACTATGTAACAATAATAATAATAATATGAGCATGTTCATGTATAGGGCTGCTAGTTGTACGCAGCGATTTACAGACACATGTTTCAGCCTGAGGTCCCTGGCCCGTGGAACGTACAAATGTTTTTTTTCCGCATGAGGCACAGGGAGATAAAGTGACTTGGCCAAGGTCACAAGGAGCCCACACCGGGAATTGAACCAGACTCCCCTGCTTCAAACTATCAGTGCCAGTGTGTGTCTTTACTCAGTGAGCCACTCCTTCTCCCAATGTAAAGGACACTTACAACCAAGTAGCCATTTATTTTTAAAATCTCTTGTTACATGGGTATGTAGATAAAATGGTTTGGGACTGTAGCAAATAATGTTAGTGGCCAGATGTTATGGTCCCCTCCAATGCATGATGTTCTGAATATGACATCACCATCATGTTATGAAGTACGTTTCTGTGTATATTTCATTAACCTAACTAACTATAGTTTACTGTGTTTATTAATCGTTTAGAAATACATAGTATAGTCAATATGATGATATAAGCTACCATAATAAAGCTGGTGTTATCATTTGTCGGTGTTATACATGGATCCTACACCAATTGATAGAGACACAAACAGTTGTCTTAAAAAGTGTGTCTATGCTAGTGATGAATGTGCTCCCGTAAGTAAACAAATAAGTACAGTTATCCCCTTTTCTCCAACCACCTCTATATTACATTAATGGAAATTATAAGGAAACATACATAAAATGTGATGAAATGTGAGTAATCATTTTGTAATACAATGCACATGAAAGCTCAAGAGTAGCTAAATGCATATACATGATACAGAAAGTACATATATGTAACATTTGTGTTTAAACCAATATGTTGGGTTTTTAGTTCCAATAATTATAGGAAGATTGAGGTAGCCACATCTTATGAGAGATGTCAGCAAATATACATACCATGATCAGTCATACTGGAGATATACCTATAATGCAAAGGAACAATATATAAATTGCAAACATTGACATGCCATCTTCAGTACCGTAAACAACACAGCAAAGTGTGTATTTGGTGTTAAATGTACAACACCATGTATATTTAATGACATTCAAAATGTAAATCAGCCTGGTGTACACATCATATGGATGTACATGTTACACTGCACCAATAACATTGTATGTAAGCATACTAGAAGCATGAATGATTATGGGCATAATATGTGTTTTGTCTTAGCATAAGGAATAACACAATGCTAAAATATTATTGCTTTGTTACCCAAGTTGTATTCACATACACACAACTAAAGTACAATTGAAGAGGGATTATATAACCTGTGCAACAATAACATACCGGTGCCACATCCCTTTGTGCACACAGCAGAGAAAAGAAAGGTGTGCAACCCATATTCATCTGTGTCCTAACAGAAGGTTATATAAAGAAACATTATTGTTAATATAACATAATTAAACTATAAAAGTAGTACTAGGAACATATGAGTTTGTACTTACAAGAAAAAAATGAATTGATGAGATTCTGTCGTGTCTGGCCACCACTGGCTGTTTGTTCATTTTCAGCAGCTACATGGGTGGGATGCTCGTCTACCAAAGCCTCAGCTAGGTCTGACTGTACATTGTGCCTGAGTGCAACATTGTGCAAAATGCAACAGGCAAGGATAATATCAGACACTTTTTGAGGCTTGTATAGAAGAGCCCCACCAGTTCTGTCCAGACACCTAAACCTGGTCTTGAGTAGGCCAAATGTCCTCTCTATAACAGATCTTGTAGATATATGGGCTGCATTGTACCTGTCCTCTGCTTCAGTTTGAGGGTTTAGCACCGGAGTCAAGAGCCACGGCCTAATTCCGTATCCTGAGTCACCTATAATGAATGGAGCACACATAAGCTGACATTAGTGATCAAATTGTACAATGCCAACATTCCTAAATCAACATGTGTTTTGTGTTAGAACATGTAAATATGTACTCACCCAGCAGCCAACCAGGTTCAAAATGTCCCTCTTCGAACGCATGGAAGACTGAAGAGTTCCTCAGGATAGAGGAATCGTGACTGGAACCAGGGAACTTGGGTACCACATGCATTATCCTCATCGTGGCATCACATACCACCTGTACATTGAGTGAATGGTAGTGCTTCCGATTGCGGTACACATGCTCACTCTGACTAGGTGCAATCAAAGCAACATGTGTGCAATCGATTGCACCCAGCACACATGGTATCCCTGCTATATTATAAAAGCCAGTCCTGACTTCCAGCCACTCTGTCGCCTCTGTAGGAAAATGAATATAATTCCTAGCGCGTCTATTGAGTGCATAGAGAAACTGGGTCAAGGCCCGCGAGAATGTAGATTGCGAGACCCCGCCCACTATGCCCACAGTTGTCTGGTATGACGCGGAAGCAAGATAATGTAATGAGCACAGCATTTTAACAAGCCCAGGGACTGCACGACCTCTGGCTGTGAAAAAATCTAAATCCCCCCTTATCTCCTCATAAAGAGCTAAGATTGCTGCTGAACTCAAACGATAGCGACTTACAATCTCCTCCTCACTCATCCCATCTAACAGGGTTCTCTCCCTGTACAGACGCGGACGAGGCACAAGTTGTCTCCTCTGTCTTCTCCTCTGATCTCCTGTCCCTCTACCTGTCCCTCGGCCTGTCCCTCTCCCTGTCCCTGTCGTATCCGCGTCACTGTCACTGTCCCTCGGTGTGTCCCTCCCTTGCCCTATATGATTGTCTTCATCATCAAGCATGTCATAGAAAAGAATGTTCCTCCGTCTCCTAAACATTCGCAACATTTTGAAATGAGTAGCTGTGAATGAGCAGGTAATGTGCGTCCTTTAAATAGGTATGTGATGATGTCAGGTGACATAGTAAAATGCAAGGTGTTACATTAACATAATAAAGTACTTCTGTGGCAAGCTGTGTGCACTTGTTGTTCTAAGTATTTGTTGTGTGTATTCTGCAGGGAATGATGATATTTGGCAATGATGTGACGTGAAGCTTTGTACAAAGATTGCTTGCAAATAAATAGTTGCATGTGCAATGCATGTAACACTTGTGAACGCAAGAGTCAGTCATGTAATGAGACAAAAAGGCTGAGATTGACGTGGGAAAAGTTTTGTGTAACATGTGTAATTATCCATGTTATTGTGACATGTTGGCAACAATGAATAGTCGTGTGCATATGCATGCATTTGTGTAAGGAGGATAGTTGGTATAGAATGAGTTTACAAGGTGTCCCAATGCTGAATTACTGTACATGTGTGTATAAGTTAGGTTGAAGTGCTTGTAATGCAACGGTTACAATGTAAACATGCAATGTGATTGAGCGTCCAATAAGTGACGTCATGAAAATAGGGAGGACCCAAAAGTATATGTAAACATGAGAAGACAGATGTACATGAACGTTTAAAGATGCGTGTCACATTACAAGCATTGTGTAATGTAAAGGAAGATGAATATACTGTGTATGAGTGACATGTGTGACATGTGTGACATCATGTAAATAATTGTCGCTGAGTTGAGTAAAATGTGTGATATGATGTGAGGTTCTCCTTTAAGAGTGTAGTATAGTATTTTCCCTTGCCACGTCATCACATGATGAGTAATGTGACCCGCAAATGCTGCAAACATGTAAAAGTCGAATGTTATGCAAATAAGACACATCAGCTGTGACACAATGCAGGGAATGCCCCCACACTGTAATGCAAATCCCCCTTGTATTGTGAGCAATGAAACGTAAACAGTACTATACTGTTATACGTCCCCGCTCCATTGACTTCCATTGATGTACAGAAGATGTTTTTTTTCTAAGTGCCGTTCCGGCAGCCTTAGCGATCGTTCTCCCGTCCAAACTGCCAACTTTAGTTGGCGGGAGAAATCGGCCATAACATCTCAATTTCGTAGTGCCGATCAGCCCCGATAAGCTGTTTTTTTTTGTTGAATCCAGCCGATTTAAAAAAGTGGCGATCAGTGTCGAAAACAGGCTTATCGGCAGGCGACTGGCCATAACCAAATAATCGGCTCCGAAACCTGGCGATATGAAGCACTTATCGGCGCTTACTGAATCTCAAACCCAATTTTGGCTATAACATGGCCATATTTCCCTTATCAACGCTTACTGCATGAGGCCCACTGTTTTTAAGTATACCCTTTGCTTGCTTCATTCATTGTAACATCGCCGGAAGAAGAGATTAGTGTATCTCAAAAGCTCGCACAAATAAAAGCATTTAGTTAGCCACAGAACGGTATCGTCTATTTATTTTTTGATTATATATATATATATACTGTATATATATATATATATATATATATATATATATATATATATATATATATATATATATATATATATATATATATACACACACACACACACACACACACACACACACACACACACACACACACACACAGTATATATGGTTTACTGAACACTAATCAGGACATAGATAACCGCACAACATGAATAACATAGACCTCTGACGGCCTTAAACCCACAATGTCCCAACCACCTTGTCCACACCCTGGTGGGGTTTTCCCCAAAGTTCTGCGGTGCCCTGGGTACCAAACCAACCGGTGTCCACAGGAGCCAACCCACCAACTGTATGTGTGATAGCGCTGCCCACAATAAGAGTGTTGTTGTTGTTGGTGGTGTACATGTTGAGGTACCTGCCCAGGTGCTCCAGCACCCGGGTATGGCCGAAGAGCAAACACGGATCCGCAGATACAGCGACATCGTCGTCAGCAAAGCCTCCGCCTCTGCATGGGGTGGACTCCCGCTGAAGTGTTCCACCATGAAGATAGTCTCTAACTCATTGGTGGTCTGGTCCCAGACCACAGGCCGCTGATGCTGTGCAATGTCTTCTTGCTGTGTCCCTCACACTGTTCACAATACAGGGGCAATGTCCCTATCTAGAGGGGCTGTCCTGTAGTATCCACAAACTAGTGTGAGCCAGGGCCTAGCTGGGGCCTATAAGGGGGTCTCTGGCCTAGTGCAGGGGCCACAGACACTCAGCACACACCATCACCTCTTTGTGTTCCAGCTCCGACTGGCGTGGCTAAGTGCGCCAAATGTATCCACTTGCTTGCAGGAGATCTCTGCAGCCCTATTGGCTGATGAGCGCCATGTGATAGGCAGCCCTATTGCCTTCTGGAGGTTGTACTACCCGCAGAGCCCTTTCCATTAGATGGATGCCGCTACCGGTCTCTACGGTGCATGCACGAAGGCCTGGAATGGCCGCCGCACCTCTGATCTTCCCTGCGCAAACTCACACTTCACATGCGCGGCCAGCTCTAACATGGCGGCACCCTGCAAAGGCTGCCGATGCGGACCTCGGTGACCCACTCGCCATTATAACCACCTGCACTCTCCACTGACCCCTGCACCAACCTCCGCTGCCAGCCACAGCCGCACCGGGAGGTGAGGGTACAGACGGGGGACCCAGGCAATATGTACATATGGGTCATAGCAAGGACTTCCTAAGTGGTTAGGGTTTAGCTATTGATTGGGGCACTATTTTTATCCATGTTCCTTTCCCCCCTTCAGTTCTCCCACTCCAGTCCCTTTATATCCCCATGTGGCTGCGTCAATAGTGGTTCCGACGGCGTGAGCGACAACGCTAGTACCAAATTGAAACCAATGGAGGCCTCTGCGCGTGTGCATAGTGCACATTTGCACCTGAGCGCCAAGGAGGCCAGTGTGCGGCAAGACAAAATTATTTTTCTGCCTTGCGATGGCTGGGTCACTTGAGCGGTTCGTCCAATGAGGGCGAACCAGCTCCGTGATATCACCGCTGCGCCTCCTGGCATGTGCCCCCATCGCCCATGTTTGCAGTTGAATATAGTCAAATCGTCGGAGAAGTAAGCTGGCGGGAGAAAAGACGGTCACGCACCCGCTCGCACTTACCATGGACGAAGCCTATGAGTTGTCTTTCAAGCATCGGCTTTGGGCTGCAGCATACAGATAGCCACTCCTAAGAGTAAAATGGTGCGTTAGCCTCGCCCCCTTCTCGGACTCTGTTGATTCTCGTTGATTGGTGCATTGTATATGTCCCGCCAGTGACACGTGATAATGATGGCTACATCTAGAGTATATGTAGCCATGAGTTGTGCCCATGCAGTAAATTCTGGGACCTGACTATCATGGGCATGTTGGTAATTGCCTGAAAAGCCACACTCCAGAATGCATTGCATCACTTTGCAACTCCTGGACACTGCACACTTAACTTTCAGGTGCTGGCTGGAAAAGCAGCGTAGGCCGAGGAAGTACGTATTGTTTGGGCTTGATTAAGTTTTTATTACACCTTGCCGTTCAATTCCTACCCTAGTTCTAAATTATTTCAAAACTAAAGCTGCCTCCCATTTTAATCTGGTCTGTAACTGTTACATACGCCTATAATACATATTATCTTACTGTGCATGCAATGTCTTGTATATAATGTATAAAACAAACAAACAAAAGATTCCCCCTTGAATGCACTCAGAATGATCTAATTGATATGATGTAGTATATTAAAATAATTTAATGTATATCAATAGTGAAATAAAATAGTAGTTGTACAGAGGGGTGTGGTAAGCAAGTCCAGGGCCACCCCCTAATTACATACCAAATAAATTTCCGTATTAAGTTAAATAAGGAAAAAGGGCTGAGAGAAACCCTACACCAAATCACACTGGTTAGAGACCATAGTAAATGTGGGTCAAATCCTGCAGAACAAAGTACTAGCCTATAATAAGGCGGCACTTATATCTAAAAAACCGGCAGTCTCACGGGGTATAAGACTGCAGATACTGAATCTGGAGGAGGTGTTTACACAAAGGTAATCGTAAAAAAACAAAAAGGACTGGCAGCAGTAAATAGCCAGACCAGTCAAGTGTGATGGTGTAGGTACTGAAGGCAGCGTGAGATCACAGTACCAACACGCGCAAATCAATCTGTATAGTAGACATAATGAAATGAGAGGAACAACTAGCAATGGTAAAGGTCCTAAGCTGGGCTAGCACAAAATGTGCATGTGTATTGCCCTGAGGCACGGTTCACTGACCGTATCAAGTTATAGCCTCATAACCAGAAAAAACTCCATTGAACATTCACTTTTGTATGAAAAGAAATGTGTCCGTGGTGATATTGTAAAGTCACTACACGTGTGATATCATAGCTAGTGTCCGTCAACACATTACACTTCTCGCAATTGAACATATAGTGAAAGTTTTATGGAGGTGTACATGCTGATGCTAAACAGAAGGATATGCTCCGATACTGCTCATGATTAGTCTAGAAACAGCACATATTGCAGCAATCTCTGTGAACAAGTAAAAACGCCACACATATTACATATGTATCAGTAAATAGCGACTGCCTATTAGACTTGTAAATACATTGAGATCCTGAGAAACCCCTCACAGTGCATAATAGCACGATTGTGGCAAGGAAGGGCTATAAAAACGATACACTTAGCTTGGTTAGTTGTATTCCATGCTGGATCGTGCAGCCCATAAGGAGGGGAACAGGAGCCTACGCTACAATGTAGCTGGAGCGTGTATCGGTAAGGTCCTTGCTGTAGGGTGACGTCACGCCGTATGGTCACCTGACGTACGTTTCGCGCGTAACCAATGTAACCATTGTAGAGGGAGAGGGGGATTGGCCCAGTATTAAAGGGGTTGCACCCCATATGGCCACCCCCTGACCTCACCAGGGAGGCAAGGGGTTAACTGGACTGCGGTCCAGGAATGTTGTTTTAACCTTTACATAACATGTAAATGTGTGTTCCCCTGTTCCAATGTAATATCATCATGTCAGTGTCTGCACCACACAAACACCGGGATCCATCTGAGAGGGCAAGGGTTAATAGTTGATTAGTGATTATAGCCCTTTGTTTAATTTTCCCGCCTTTTCAGGCACCATTTTGCAGAGTCCCATAGGCCGCCATTAGAGCTCCATGCGTTTCAATGGCGGATCTAGCTGTTTTGGACCTGTTTCCCTAGAAGACCAGCAGGTGGCGTCCGAGAGGAGGAGCGGCGGTTTCCCATTGTAAGTCAATGGGCTCATTGACTTCAATGGAGATTCCTCGACGGCGCTTTCCAGGAATGAGTTGGCAGCCGTCCAAACCACAAAACCGCAAAGCGGATACTTTATCTGAAAAAGAGCTTTCATCACTGATTAGTCAAGTTCAACGACAAGTGGCGTGGGAATCTTAGGTTCTAGGGCACCCAGAAATAAAATTATTTTTGCCCCTAGCTCCTAGGCCTCCCCTCACTTGACCACCACCAGGTCCAAGAGTCCAGGACCCCGAGAAAGGGTCGTGCTGACGGAGCGGGGTCGCGCCATAGGTTTCAATGGCGGCGGCAGAAGCAGCACGAAAAAACGGCTAAGTCCGAAACCCTGCAAATCATAAGTCATAACTCATAGTCCAAGTTCTGGAGGGTCCAGAGGGCCATGGTTTGGGGTGCCTATAGTCACTGTTCCGGCATGACCGCAGAACCATTCCTGACCCTCTATGACCAACCCGACGGAGTATGGACCACCATAAAGGTTCGTGAGTTTTTCCCATAGGCTTCAATGGTGGCCGTCCCCCCATTGAAAGGCTATGGCGGAGAAGCCCATTAGACTCCAACGGCGGCGGATTCCTCGTTGTAAGTCTATGGCGGCAGACTCCCATAGCCGCCAATGGCGGCGGAGCAGGTGGTTTCAATGGGGATTTAGTGAAAAACTGAGATTTCTTTTTAAAAAGCCAGGGTGTACAGCGCACAGCAATGAATGAAAAGAGCAGGTCTTGCAAAACGATCCTTTATTGACAAGTCATCATAAGTGGGGAGCAGCAGCAAACCTTCTACGCGTTTCGTTCCAAAGAACTTTATCAAGAAGTGCTGTACATGGTGAAACAATGATTTAAATACAGCTGACTGCCGTCATTTCGCGCCAAACGGTGACGTCACTGGGCATCACTGACCAATGAGAAACATGTTCATCGCGCATGCGTCCCGCGGCAAGGTACTCTGGGACTCTCTGCTCATACCAGCCGCGCTCAATCACGAGAGACACGCCCCTCAGGGCGGCTCAACCGATGAGGGCACACCTCTGGCAGTTGCAGGGGAACACCTCTTCCCCGCCGCTTGGCGCATGCGCAGATGGGCCACTGAGTAAATAAGTACCGGTATTAGATTCCCCCTGTTCTGTACAGCAACCATGGAGGAACACCAGTATACAGATAATAATAAAAAAAGGTATAATACTGGAATTCAAAAGGTTCTAATAAGCATACAAAGTAATCTACATGCATATATAAAGGAATCTACATTCATATACAGAACTGGGGAATCAACTAGGCAGTCAGTTACAAGATATAATTAAATATGAAAAAAATTACATATATCAAAACAATTTATTAATTAAAAAATGCTAAAAAAGCAATACTAAAACATAAGTAAAAAGGTGTAATTTTATCTTACTGTATACCTATATAAAAACAACAAAATGCATGCCCCCATTGATGAAGTGGAGGTCATGATTATATATATATATATATATATATATATATATATATATATATATATATATATATATATATATACATACAATTTGTTTTCATATGGCATATAATGTGAAGTGCCTTATAGAAGATGTATAGATTTTTATAAAACATTCATGATTAGTATTTCTATACCGTAGATGAAGAAGTGAGTGCATATAATCAAGCATAGGTTCCTTTTTGTCAAAAATAGATTGAGGCAATGTAACATTTTCTTCAAATATTTTAAGTACATTCAGTTAGACCAATGGTTCGTGAGTTTTTCCCATAGGCTTCAATGGCGGCCGTCCCCCCATTGAAAGGCTATGGCGGAGAAGCCCATTAGACTCCAACGGCGGCGGATTCCTCGTTGTAAGTCTATGGCGGCAGACTCCCATAGCCGCCAATGGCGGAGATTCCCTGTTGAAAGCCTGTGGCGGCGGAGCCCGTGGTTTCAATGGGGATTTAGTGAAAAACTGAGATTTCTTTTTAGCAGAGATTTTTATAATAAAATATAAAACGGTTTATGTGATATTTGTATATCTCCGGTTCCGAAGGTCGCAGCGGGCTGAAACTTGGACCCCATAGTGTACCACTTCCGGCATTAAGGTCTGGACAGTTTGGAACCGCTGGACCTAACAGAACCGGGTATTTTAATATGTGTGTATATTCAGAACCATACTATATTTCAAAGCGGGGGCAAATGACCGCGAAGAATCCTACCTACTAAGGAATGCAAATGGTCAGGGGAGAGACCAAATGTCTAGGAAACAGGCCCCTGATAAAAGACTCAGCCACTCCAAGTGTTTACAGGAGGGTGGAGAAGCGTGAAGCTGGAGTGGTTTGTGAGTGTCATAATTCACACTTACAAACAAAGCAAATCCTGCCAGATACACCGTTTGGTAGACTGGCCTGCGCCCCTGATTCAGATGTGGGGCTACAGAAATGAGACCCTCATGGTCCCAGTTCGCATGTGCCAACTAGCTGGGGGGCATGGGTTAAACTGTGTTCCCACGTTAGAGATTGGGTACAGACAATTGATCTCCAATGGCCTGTACTCAATGTTAAGTATAGGGTTACAAAGATATATAAACTGTTGTCAACCCTACAGTACTTGTCTTTTATTGCATCTTGATTGTTACCTGATCGCTGGAGAATTGCTATCTGATACTTCTTCATTTCCCAACTCAAAGTAAGTGTTACCTTCTTGTCTGTTAAATTGTGCTATATTGCTGTGTTCACCTTATTCAAGGAATAAACTACATTTTATTTATATCTAAGCCTCGTTCAGTTCAACCCAGTAATTTTTGGTGTATTATTATAGCCTGTCACAAAGTTACCGTCACAACCGTGTACTGTATTTGTAACCATGTATTTGTCATAACTCATAACACCCCAGGGCATGCTTGAAACCGAGAGTTAACTCTCAATCTATAACTTCCTCATAAAACAGTTTATAAATAAAATAAATAGTCAATATATGCCCTTACTCTTTTCTATTTTTATACTGTATACACTAGAGATATCAGATTGTAATTTGATGCACTGTGAGGATGTGAATATAAAGTAATGTTTTTGTCGTGTACAGTAGCGCCCCGCTTCTCGGCGTTTCGCTTCTCGGGGAAGGGTAGAAAGGAAAACCAAACTGGGGTGGGAAAGGGGTAGGGTAGGAGGGGAGAGGGAGGGAGGGGGTGCAAACAAAAGGTGATGCATGGGGAAGTGGGGCAACATTTTGCCAAAGGGCAATAGGGGTCTGTGGACGGACGTTCACAGAGGTACGCAATTAGGAGGCTTTATAATGTGAAATTATAATAAGGCTTTATTGTGCCTTTTCCTTTTTATCAGGAAAACATCCAAACAAGGCGGGGGGGGAAACAAAGCTTCCATTCACAAGGGAGTATTTCTAGTGAAAACACTATGCAATCAATTCACATCTCCTTAGTCAAGCATTTCTCCCCAGCCCCAAACACATAGCATGCAATAAGCAGATATAAGCAGTTTCTTAAGAATAAATGTCTTATCTGTTTGTAAGCTTCTCTGCTCTCCTGGAACCGCACGGAGCGTGCACAGAAAATCAGCATCCAGGTTTAGAAGTCTTATTTGGGCCTTGTGTCTTGAAAACAGCTCTGCTAACTTTTGGCAGAGCTCAAAACAAGTGTGTCTCCAAGTTCAGCTCAGGGGTCAGCTAAAGAGTTCTCACTTCCTGTTTCAAAAGACAGGCTTTCTAAACCATCTAATCAGGCAGGTGGTGTTTAGTAATTAACTACCAGAGGTTAACCACCACACTGCTGGATTAAAGGCACATTACTGAACAGGGATAATTCCCCTGTTACAGGGTCCAATGGTACTTCCCTTTAATCCCCATAAAAACTCCCTATTTGATAGTGATAAACATAAATAAAGCCAATCCAAACGGATAAGGTGAAAAAATGAGTCCAGCACCTCAGGGAGAAAATGCACATAAACCATGCTCTGTAAAAGCATAACCTGGTAAGAGGATAAGCTGCAAAGATCCCTAATAGAACTCCTGAGCTGAAGCACACTATGATAAGTGGAAACAGGGTATATGCCACAGGGAGATACTGATAATAGTCTGGATATCAAGTTTAAGAAAGTTATTCCACCGACCAGTTTTAGCCCAGAGATGCTCTTTACCCCCTACGGAGAGAGTGAGTAGGAGGTACGCAGCCCTACGGCCAGACCCAGCTTCTGCCAGACCCCCTCTTCCCCCCCACTGTACCTCCGTACCTCTGCCAGGGGGGGGAGTGAAGAGGGGGTTTGGCAGAAGCCACCAGCAGCAGGACATGGAGAATAACATACACACACCACACAGAGAGAGAGATATACACACACCACACAGAGAGACACACACACTGACTGTCACACACACACACACTGACTGACACACACACACACATACACACACACACACAGACACTGACACACACAGTGACCACACTCAAGGAAGTGCAAATAGCTAAAGCACACGTTCTAAGTCAACTTCTTTGCGTTGTGGCACTGAAACTGTGTTTTGATTTTTAATTAAAAACATCACACAAATACAATTTCTGTGACAAAAGACAAAGAAGTTTCACTTAAAATGTGCGTGCTTGGCACACACACACTTTTTTTTTCATTTGTCTTTTATGAGTGCTGGGAATATTCTTTTGTATCTATTGTTGTAGAGGAAGTAGGGTTCCTCCTTGTTCCACGTTGCACCATTTAATACACACGCTTGCTATTTTGAGTACTGTCTACAGTATTTTTGTTTTGCTAGATAGCAAATTCTATGTTCCACTTTTCTGCGATTTTCGCTTTCCGGCAACGGCCTAGAACGGAGCCCACCATATGAGCAGGGCCCTACTGTAATGACTACATGTATAGCTTATAAATTCTAGGAAATGAAAGCCCCTATTTTCTGTGTTTATCTGGAAATCTTTATTGAAAAGTTTTGCAGCCGTACATGAAATATGTTTTATAATCTAATCCTAACATTACACAAACTTTCTCTTTCAGGTTATCTTTTGGTCTTGGAACAAGCATCAGGTGGTGAGTACTGGTATAAAGTGACAAGTTAAATAAGTATTTAAGTTACTTTGTAGCTTAGTAATCACATTTCTAGACCTGTTAACTGTTATCTTAACAAGGTATGATTTTTGTCTCCATTTTGCAATCCAGGGCAAATTTCCAAACCTACATTAACAGTAAATTCAAGTGTGATCATGATCGGTGACACAATCCTAGTGTCCTGTAATTTGAAAGATGGTTCTGGGGCACATAACTTCTCTCTAAGTAATACAAACACGGATACGGTCAGAACAGAGAAAAAAGCAGAATTTACTTTCACCAACATCATGGAAAGTGAATCAGGATTATATACCTGCAGTTACTGTGTTCAGTCTGGATGCTCAGATCCTAGTAACCATGTGGAGATATATGTCCGAGGTAAGAAGAAAAATCAAGGATTGCTGATTTCACATGTGGTTGAATGATGATAATGTACCACTTTGGGGCCTATTCACCTAGCTTCCATAATTTAATTGCAACATCGAACGTGTTGGCATGTTCTTACCTCACGGTATGAAATTTGTGTAAAAACGGTATTCACTAAAGCAAATCACATTTTCTATACCGTTTGTTACAAAAATAACATACCGCACTAGTTTGTATTTGCTTAACAGGTGAAATGCCCGGAGCGTGCGATTTCGCTCCACGGGTCTGTAAGAGCTCAACAGAGAGAGCAGAGAGATGCTGCATCTCCCTGGACAGCACTTACATGTGTAGGCCTGGTAGGAAATGGGGCTATAGCTCTATCCTCCTCCTGTGTGTAAACTCTGCCAAGGGCAAATTGCCAGGAGTTGACATGGGTTTTCCCCACTTATGACACTGTGTTGTGTAAGTGAAGGTAGGTCATGTGACCCTGTGTCTAAGCAAGAGATGCAGGGGCGATGCCTACTGGAGGTTACATAAGGCAGTGTCACTTCCTATTTAGTCTGTGTCTGTGGCTGTTGGTTCTGTGTGAGTAGTTAGTGTTAGGAGAGGAGTGAGCAGCCTCTGAGTAGAGCTGCTAGAACCATAGTTAGTGAGGTGGACCAATGCCTCTCACCCTGCTTAGGGGGTGAGGGAAGAGTTAGCCCACTCTGGATGCCCTTGATCCAGAGTGGTGACAGGGAAGGACCATCCTGAGGGAGAACAGTCAGAGTAGACTGTGCATCCTGTACCTGTCTGCTGCTGCTGTGAATAAAGACTGCTGCTTTTAAGGAAGTCCTTGTGTGTGGGACTGGAATCTCTCATCCCTGTGTGGGAACTCTTTGGTAAGGATTCCGACCCGCATTCCTGGGGCTTACTAAAGATGGAGGTGCTGCACCACTGAATGAGAACGAAGGCATCCACCCCAGTAACCTGTTCCTGTTATCCCCCATACCATCGCGGGAGACTCAGGCCCTCCTGTTGCCAGCAGGTATGCACCACATACAGACATGTAGCCAGACCCCAGTACACCTTAGGGGGGCCGATCTGCGATTGGCCCGGGGAGAGTGGGTTACACATGCAATCACATGACAGGTGATTTTGACATGCTATCATGGCTTTGTGAATAGCTACACATGCATAATCGCTTGTAAAGTGCACTTTACAAGCGCTAAGTCACTTATCGAAGCTACAATAGGCCCCATTGAGTGGGTAAAGAGTGCATCCACACAACGTGCCTGTACCAGTCTCTCACTTAGCATAAATTGCAGAAATCTGTATTCTTGGAATGAACATTAAAGTAGGCAACTATGTAACTAGGCACACTTCTAAAGAGGGGTCTGCCTAGAACATTTACCTTCCTGAAGCTTGTACAGTCAGGGCTGTGCTCAGAAAATATAACACCAGCAAAACACTCAGGGGAAGCTATTTCCCATGAAGTCTGTCCTTCCTACAGGGATAAATAGGTAAAGTTTCTGAACTGCAAAGGCAAAAAATATATTTAAGGGTGCATCTGCATGTTCAAATCAGGTGACCCAAGCAAGTTCCAGTGTCTTAATCATCATATACATAATGTTTCACATGCAGCTATAAAGATTCTAGGTGTATTCTTTTTAGCCACCATCTTCATTTTATTAATGGCTACAAAACATGTTTGTGACATTAAACATGACAATTCATTATGGCACCATGATAAACAGAGATACCAATAACTCCATTTAAAAAATGACACTGTTGCTCCCTTATTACCTATGTGCCATTAGGGCCAAAACTTTACATTACTAAAAAAAAATCCCATTGAAACCAAGCCAAGGGCAGCAACACAATACATTGAACACACTACACCGAGCATGGCAATATATCTGCAAACTGGATCAAGATTCAGATTCTCGGCTCTATTGACAGGAGAATATGTACAGATGCAGCCAGATTCATCTCCAACCTGCCCTGCACTTGGTTCTGATCAACCGGGCCAAGTGTGGCCTGATCACAGCCAAGTATAGAGCAGAAGGGAATTTCCCTTTAGGATTAACACAGCGGGGTCCCTGCTTCTGAATGGGACCCCCGCTGTGTTAATCCTTATGAACAATTAGTCCACTGAGTTTTTTTATATATAAAATAATCAAAATGGGAAGGCCCTGATAATTTGTTGCTCACAATGTATTAATCTAAGCAAGACAGAGTGTGGAGGTAAACTAGAGCTCCACTGACGGATTCTTGCTTTGACTTTCTATTCAATTTGCAGACACCTTCCAACAGCCAACGATAACTGTTATACCTCGAAAGATTGTTCAGCCGGGAGCATCCATCACAATAAAATGCGAGGCTCGCTATGCAAACATGGCATTTACTCTTTATAAGGACAGAGCTATTGTGAAGCAGGAAACCACTGACGGAAAAGTATTTACATATCATATAAAAAATGCCGCAGAAAGTGACCGCGGTCAGTATATGTGCATGTACCAAACAAAACCAGACAACAACCGCCGGCAGATCAAGTCTGAATTGACTAATCCCATGATGATAGATATAAAAGGTACAAATCAAATGCATAAGTTCATAACACCGAAAATACCAAAGATTCAGAGGTGTGGGTAACTGTGGTTCGCAAAATGTTTCATAAAGTGTTTACAAAAGCTTCAATTGCTCCAAAGTGGAGGAAACGTGCCATTTTGGTTTGCAATTCCTAGTGACTTTTCAAATATCCAATCATCCTTCTAAATCTCATCAGCATTTCACATTCACTAGTAAAAATATGATAAAAGCAAGAAAAATGCTTAAAATAAGTGTACAGAACAAAAGAGAGGTAGAATTGGTACATTTAATGGCTTAGAAGTTTTCAGGACTACTAAGGTCTCTTCTTCAAGCAGGTTTTTACCTTATATGTCGAGAACACAAAGTTTTCAATAGGGATGGGAACTTGTGTTCTAGTTTTGGCTCTAAATACTTTTTGGGTTTCGATATTGGCTCTAAGGCTGAGATGTTCTAACAAAACTCTGTTAAGCTACTAAACGTGACTTTAACTTCACTTAAAAGCAATGCTGTATCCTCAAAGTTCAATAACAAAGTGAAGTCTTGGCAGCAGTGACAATGACATGCAAATGATATGCAAATCAAGCGTTATCATTGCATCACCTATCCCCTACAGTATGTCACGGTTAACATGCGGACATAATGTTACATTATACGAACTCCCATCCAGACCCTGAAATATAACTTTTACAGGGTCTAAATGGGTGTTAAACCACAGAGGCCGGATTTAACGTATTGTTCCGGTAGGTTCTGATCTCACCCACCTGGTTTTGTTTATCTCTACTTATCTCTTCATTACAATAGTGCTGTTGTTTAGGCTGTGGATTTGACTTAGAATTTAATACAATACTAAAACTAGAGTTTACATTCTAGAAACTCTGAAGCAACCGTTTGAGCCATTTTCAAACTAAAACAGCTCAATCGGCCACTTCAGAGTTCATAGAATTCACTCCTCAAACGAGCTGATTCTTGCCAAAGTAATATCACAGCCAAAAAAACGCTGGGTTTAATACACAAGTTTTCCTTGGGCATTTAAAAAAACCTACTGTAACTGCTTCCCCATTTTATATCATAGCACTATTAGCCAACAAAAAAAGTAATATAAAAAAACAATACATACAATACTATTAAAAATAATTAAATATACTATATACAATTAGTAGGAATATAAAAAATAACGCAATCCATTGAGTGGCAGTGGGGCTACCTAGGCCCTCTCAAACACAGTCTAGGAAGCCACATTGGCACTCAATAGAAATATTAAGTAAATGAGTATCACAAACCCTCCCCCCTCACCCCACCCCCCCCCCCCCCCCCCATGTTCAATGCTACCATCATCCTCATTGTCGGAGTCCCCGGAACTAATCCAAAAATGGGCTGCTGCCCAACTATTTTTAAAAAAATCCCGAAACCATAAAACATAGTCCATGGCTGATGGCTAAAACCCTCCCACAAAAAAATACTCCAGGGCCCAATAGGCCAAAACACAAAAACATAAAAATTAACCAAGGGCCCGATGGTTAATCCCCCAACTCCCCACCCCTAAAAGAATCTCAACGATAAATCCAGGCCCGATGTTCCCTCTGTAATTCAGAGTTCAACGGGGCAAGGGAGGAATTAATCCCTTGTATACTATAGTCATTTTAACCCCTTGGCTACCTTAGTGGCCATAAAGGTTACTAAGGGTTTATATAAAGCACTTTTCTTTTCCTACTAGTTCAAGGCATACACTTTGGTTTACTATATTTTGAAGGAAATATAGAATGCTGAAGTAGCCGGTTCGGCACCCTGGAGTAGATGGAAAGAAAACCCCCTGTTGGTTTCTCTGAAAAAAATGACTTTAGAGAATAAGAATATGGGGTTAAGATGAATGTAACCAAAGCAGTGCTCCTTAATGGACCTTTTTAGCCTTCGGACAAAATTCTATTGAATGTTTCCTTCGTGCCTGCTCCGGGTTTCTCTTTCCTCTTTATAGAATACAGGGAAGCTGATTCTTTGGAGTATATATGTAGAATTTGGGCCTTAAGAGCTTATGTATCAAGGCAAAAGTGGTGCAATTCTGGGGCAAAACAAACTGCTCTAAATGTATCAAAGAAAATTACCTATTAAATTTAATGGGACTTTTTTCTTTGATAGAAACGGTTAAGATTTTTTTTGTCCCGAATTGCACCACCTTCCCCTCGCTATGTACACCCCTTATTTGTTAACTCGTTCTCTGATAAATCTCATCAAATCTTTCAGATCTGCCAAAACCTAGCATCACTAAAGAAGATGACAATGTTACGATCTGGATCCATTGCACAGCGCCCGCAAAATACAGCGAGATCTGGTTTCAGCTATTGGGAGACCAAGATACACTTAACTTTGACATAAGAGAAGAACAAAATAACAAAGTGACATTCAACATAACCGAGCGTAGTAAGAAGACTTATTATTGCCTTTACCGCATCCGGGTGGTTGATGACTTCGCAGATTCTATACACAGCGACCAATTGTACATTGGCGAAGAAGGTGTTGGTAAGATTTACTTTGCTTAATGAGATTTAGCAGAGAGCCTATTGTGTTGATACAGTGCCTTACAGGTCTGAGTTGAATAATTTTCTGGTGTCAGAAGTTGTCTTGTGGAAAAGCATTGTTTAGTAAATATGGACCATAGACCCTAATTTACAAAGAAATGATACTCTGTGTTTTCTAGCACTTGATGTGGTCTTGCAACATATCACTGCTTAGTAAATATGTGCCATAGGCCCGTGAAATAGTGTCGATCAGGCACTATCAGGTTAATTGAAGTCAATGGGGCTTTCCATGTGCTAGTGCTGGATTGGTGCTAGCACACTTTTAACCCCCGTAACGCCAAAGGGTCCGTGCGTAAAACATCGATCACGTGACTGCTTCTCAGAGTGGTCACATGATAACAATGACCTCTAACATGGAAACGGAAGACAAGGAGTCCTCTTCCATTTCTCTGCACAACAGATATCAACAAGCAGTCCAAGAGCATGACGTAGTCCCTACGTCATGGGACCCCTGGAGTGACAGACCCAATGACGTAGGTGCTACATCTTGGGACACCCAAAGAGTTAAGAAAAAGGCCCAATAGTCCCACAGGAGCTGAAGGAAATGTTAGCTTTTCTCTTTTGTGCTTTCTTGTATGTATTTGACATCATTTTTCATATAGTGTTTTGCATTTTATGTTGTATTGCTATCCCGTAGGGAGAAGCGCAGGGATTCACTTTCTGTTTTTCACATTTGTATGCCCAATCCCTTTGCCAGCTGCGTGCTCCTTACATGGAGAAGCGCGGTAATTATATATTGTTTTACATTTTATATTGTACTAAACCCCTTATGCTGTTGACAGAAATTATTTGTTCCCCCAGCTGCCTACACAATATCAAACATCGTACGGCTTCTGATTGCAGCAGTCCTTCTTATTGCCGCTGGTTGCTTCTGTTTCAAACACTATTTCCCGCTGAAGACTGAAGAACGTCCACCTGAGCTTCCGCATGCTCGGGACAAACTTGTTAAAGGTGCTAAAGATAATCAACTGGTGTGTGAAAGTGGCGTGTGAAAGTGGCGGGTGAAAGTGGAATGTAGGAAGAAAGTTGGTCAATTCCAAATGAGCTAGCGGCAAGTAGCCCTGTCATTTAATTGCATGTTGACATATTTGTCTCCATATTGGTAAGTAACCTCTGCCACTGCTTTATCCTATACTGTATCTACCTTATTTTTATGTTTACTCTAGCAGAGAGCAGGAGAAAGCACCAATTATATATATATATATATATATATATAATACTGAGTTAAGTTATGGTGAGTAAAAAAAGTGACAAAAACCCTCCACAGGAAAGCAAATATGCAAATATAACTGTATGCTCATCTGCATGTCTTAGGCAGGTCTGCAACCCCGCCTTTCCCCATTATCACCCAGCATACAGCACTTCCACTGCAGCAAGGGATTCTGGGAAATGACATGCAAATGAGCACACAGTGTCACTTTTTGCCTCAATAACCATTTTTAACATGGTTCCCGATTGGCTTAAGCTTAACCCTGGCTGTGCTCAAAGCTGTGACCATGCAGCAAGCTTAAGCCTATAGGGAACCATGCTAAAAATGGTTATTGAGGCAAAAGTGACACTGTGTGCTCATTTGCATGTCATTTCCAAGAATCCCTTGCTGCAGTAGAAGGTGCTGTATGCTGGGTGATAATGGGGAAAGGCGGGGTTGCAGACCTGCCTAAGACATGCAGATGAGCATACAGTTATATTTGCATATATATATATATATATATATATATATATATATGTGACAGAAAATATAGACAGCGCCCTTCACACACTACACCTAAATTGCTGCAGCCCTGATAGATGTGGCAAGAAATTGCACCAGGCAAATATGCCCAATAAACAGTGGTGTAAAAATAACTAAATGTATTCTGGCAGGAAAAACTAAAAGTGACTATTAGATAAAAACACAAAAGCAAAAAAGAAGTGTGCATAACATATAAAAATAAAAATAAAAAAAAACAATAAAAAAGATATTGCCAATTAATGTGGGTAAAAATGACACTGAGTGTCACTGGGACTTAACTAAAAAATGCAAATATAAAAAATGGGTTCATGTGATAAGCAATGAAAAATTCAATACACGATTATGAACCCATAAATGCAGTGAATATTAAAAATACTTAAGTCCACATGTGTCCATGATAAGTTGATTTGCAAAAGGTCCAGGCTGCTTCTTCTTGGGCTCACCGAACTCCCACAGTACCTATTAGAGAAAAAGAGAAAAGAAGCGCCCGATCCTTGTGTAAAATCAGATGAACAAAGTTTTAATATCTCATGGACAAGACAAATGCACACTTACAATTTGTCTGATAAAATAAAGCATGTTATGGGACCTGCCCATGCACCAACTGAGAACTCCTCGGTCTCTTCTTTGTGTGTGAGTGTCAGTATTGGCTCCAAAAAGGATGTTGCTGTCAGCTGCTGTCTCCAGGGGAGTAATCCTTAGTGTTTGTGAGCACTCAATCTCCACATGCAGCCGCCATGTAGCCTTTCTTCTCACACTTGAAACCGGAACAAAATCTTCAGGCAAGTCCTTGCCTCCTCACGCTGGTGCTGGGAGCTGCCCTGTCACCGTAGGCTGGGGAACTGATGAAATCCGCAGAGTCGGAAGAAACGCGTAGGGATATCTGGCAGTGAGCCTACGGTGACAGGGCAGCTCCCAGCACCAGCGTGAGGAGGCAAGGACTTGCCTGAAGATTTTGTTTCGGTTTCAAGTGTGAGAAGAAAGGCTACATGGCGGCTGCATGTGGAGATTGAGTGCTCACAAACACTAAGGATTACTCCCCTGGAGACAGCAGCTGACAGCAACATCCTTTTTGGAGCCAATACTGACACTCACACACAAAGAAGAGACCGAGGAGTCCTCAGTTGGTGCATGGGCAGGTCCCATAACATGCTTTATTTTATCAGACAAATTGTAAGTGTGCATTTGTCTTGTCCATGAGATATTAAAACTTTGTTCATCTGATTTTACACAAGGATCGGGCGCTTCTTTTCTCTTTTTCTCTAATATATATATATATATATATATATATATATATTTATTATTTTTTTGAGATAATATTGGCAATATAGAAAGGGAATTACCAAATTCCGCTCTGGGTTTTTGGGAATGGGCCAGAAGGGACAAGAACCCCAAATATTGCCCCCTCCCCCTTACTAGTAGCCCCCCGTCCTTGAGATTTCCTGCATTAACACTGTCATACATGTTATTACATTACATTTTGTCTGCGCACACTCTATGCATTGTTTTTCCACATTTGAACATCAATCGGTCACAGTACTTTGACATTTTGTCTGATACATTTTTGGACTGTAATTATTTCTGTGTAATAGGTCTTGTGACCTAAAAATTACTGTCCACATTCAATATCGGTATTTAAAAGTACCGTTTGAAATAAGATAAGATTTTACATAACATACTGGTAGATATTTCCTGACAGGAAACGCATCATCGTCCATTCAGTTGCACTTGATTAAATAAATGTTTTACTGTTATCAATGAGAAATGCATGGCATTGTCAAAATTGCTTATTTTTGTTTTGGATTATATTGCCACATTTTAAATAAATTGCTATGCAATGTTTAAACGAAACAAGCTTCTTTTATTGTAAAAACCTTACATATATTTGCCTTGCATAGCAAATTAGATATAGCCAACAATAATGTAAATGTATTAGTGGGTGTACATTAAAATGATAATTATTTGACAATTTGTAACATTTTATATTTGAATGTGATACAGAATTTGATGATGGGGTTAATTTAGTCTTCCAGTTTTCATACCAGCTGTGAAGCCCCCCACGACATATGACTCCTGTTTATTTCATGGATACCCATATGACTTTCCTGAGCAGCTATGAAATCCTTCACTGTATTCAGCTCCATCACCTCTGGAAATGGGACATTGAGAACAAAAAACATAGAATGAGAGATGACTTTTCAGAGAGGTCACCTATCGATGGCTATCTGAAGGAACTGTGCAGGAAAGTTACGCACTCACGCCTGTTGAGCTGCAGGAACACCACCTGCCATTGTACCCAACATGTTTCTAAAAGGATTAGAAAAGAGAATGTATGACCCCTCAGTGTGAGATGGGCAAGCAAAGTATTGGTCATATGGAGGAGGCAGAGGTGATCAACAAATTATTTTTCTCTGTATATACCATGGAGGAGGTGATGGCAAAAATATTACAATGAGAAGGAAGCCACAACACATTTGGATAACACAGGAAGAAGTGTGAAGGTGACTTAATTAGATGTAGATAAATAAAGCATGTCTCCAGTCCAGTGGCACAGTGGTTAGCGCAGTGGCACAGTGGTGAGCGTAGTCGCACAGTGGTTACTGCAGTGGCACAGTGGTTATTGCAGTGGCACAGTAGTTATCACAGTGGCACAGTAGTTATCACAGTGGCACAGTAGTTATCACAGTGGCACAGTGGTTAGCACAGTAGCACAGTCGTTAGCACAGTGGTTAGCGCATTGGCACAGTGGTTAGTGCAGTGGCACACTGGTTAGCGCAGTGACAAAGTAGTTAGCACAGTGGCACAGTCGTTAGCACAGTGGTTAGCAGAGTGGCACAGTGGTTAGCGCATGGCACAGTGGTTAGCGCATGGCACAGTGGTTAGCGCATAGCACAGTGGTTAGCGCATAGCACAGTGGTTAGCGCATGGCACAGTGGTTAGCGCTGTGGCACAGTGGTTAGCGCTGTGGCACAGTGGTTAGTGCTGTGGTTAGCACAGTGGCACAGTGGCACAGTGGTTGGCACAGTGGTTAGCGCAGTGGCACAGTGGTTGGCACAGTGGTTAGCGCAGTGGCACAGTGGATAGTGTAGTGGTTAGCCCAGTGGCATGTGCAGTGGTTAGCGCAGTGGCACAGTGGTTAGCGCAGTGGGCCAACAGGTGTATTGACTCAAGTCCCACTTTTGTTTTTTTAAATAGATTCAAAATGAATTTAAATAAAAAATACGTTGTAAATTTGTCCTCTACTTTAGCATAAGTAGGAACCGTCCCCTTCAACTCGGAAGACCCTCTCGAGAGGCCTTTACCACTCCTAAGGTGGTGTACTGGAAAAGAATACGAGCACTCGGAGGAAAAACTAATTGAGTCAGACAACACAAATGTTCATTATCAAAAACCTCTCCTAGTTTATTCTTGGTTACATCAGGGGTTATATAGCTAAGCAAGCGAGCGAGTATACGTGCAGAAAACTTACTTCCCATATTCTGACATTAACTCCTTATCTAAAAGTCACAACAGTCTGTCTTTGAATGAACAACAATTGTAAAACATACAGAATGTGCACTGAGCTCTGTCTGTGTTTTATGTTCTGTCTCTGGTTTTAAATGTCTTTGAATGAAGTCAAACAAATATAATCACTGCGCTTCTCCATGTAAAGAGCATGCAGCTAGTGAAGGAAATGGCCATACAAATGTGCAAAACAGAAAGTGAATCCCTGCGCTTCTCCCATAGGGATAGCAATCAATGGGGAATATATATATATATGTATGGTGTAAATACCTATGAGAAAAAAGGAGACTTTTGGTATACATCCTTTGATCAAATAATGCCAAGCCTGCTAACCACGTCAAGGTAAGTCTCTTTAGCAGGTCCCTACGCTAAATGCATACTAGTGTTATGTGAAATAAGCCCAGAAGGGGTTAAAATATCAAAGCATATGCTTGTATAACCTAGTGCAATTAAAAACTGGTATATACCAGTACAGATACTCACATGTAAGTGAAGTGGAATAAGGGGACCTTGCTAGGAGATTATATACCTAGAAGAGGAGGGGCTGGCCTGCCACAAACTGCTCAATAAGCAGTTGCAGGTGATTGGCTAAATATATTCAATTACACCATAGTAGTGTTGCCCTCTAGGAGCGTGCTGCAAAGGATTAAAATCGGCCCAACAAATAATGTAAAACAAATATAATCACTGCGCTTCTCCATGTAAAGAGCATGCAGCTAGTGAAGGAAATGGCCATACAAATGTGCAAAACAGAAAGTGAATCCCTGCGCTTCTCCCATAGGGATAGCAATCAATGGGGAATATATATATATATGTATGGTGTAAATACCTATGAGTAAAAAGGAGACTTTTGGTATACATCCTTTGATCAAATAATGCCAAGCCTGCTAACCACGTCAAGGTAAGTCTCTTTAGCAGGTCCCTACGCTAAATGCATACTAGTGTTATGTGAAATAAGCCCAGAAGGGGTTAAAATATCAAAGCATATGCTTGTATAACCTAGTGCAATTAAAAACTGGTATATACCAGTACAGATACTCACATGTAAGTGAAGTGGAATAAGGGGACCTTGCTAGGAGATTATATACCTAGAAGAGGAGGGGCTGGCCTGCCACAAACTGCTCAATAAGCAGTTGCAGGTGATTGGCTAAATATATTCAATTACACCATAGTAGTGTTGCCCTCTAGGAGCGTGCTGCAAAGGATTAAAATAGGCCCAACAAATAATGTAAAACAAATATAATCACTGCGCTTCTCCATGTAAAGAGCATGCAGCTATGGGAGAAGCGCAGGGATTCACTTTCTGTTTTGCACATTTGAATGAAGTCATACATTCTGTCTCGAGACTTGAGAAACTGAATGTTGAGATAGCACAATGTGAAATTGCGTATGTGTCCAGACTTCCTGCTTTTACAGGAACTGCCATCTGAACACATACTTGGCATTCATCCAACATAGATGGGGCATATATGGGCAAAGGTGAACAACAGAAAAACAACTTAACTTTATAAATCGATATGGAGTACCCCCTATAAAATACACATTATCATACGTGATGGCATACACGCATATGGGTCTTAAGTAGCTCATTCATTCTCTTGATATTGGATGCATAAAGAGAAAACAATATGATAATACTTCTAATATATTAAAAAGTCTTGCGTCAATTTATCACTCACAAACGTAAGCCCAAGGAGAGCCTTAATCACAGTTTGTTGCCACAGTCCCCTACAATCACTACTGCCCCACTTCTGATTTTGCTGTGTCTGGCCATCATTAATTCTGGTTGCTACGGAGCTTTGTGGATATGTCTGTCTCTGTCCAGCAATTACCAATGATTGCTTAGCGCATTTCACCATAGGTCTGTCATAGTCCTCCTCCCCACCTCACTAATGTAGCCCCCCACTGCTGATGTCATCAGGGAAAATGCTATAAATAGAAACAATGACTGGGACTCATCAGAGCACGATCTAGGTTATGGCGCCCAAATCGGCGGTATCTGCCATGAACTTTAATGTTAGGTATTGCCGATTCTGCAGTGATACCACAGATCACATATCGCTGATGCCAGGCCACTGTATTAGGATTTAGGTAAGGGAGTAAAATCATAGCAGGATGTATTTCTCTACAGAAGGACTTTAAGATTGAAGAAGTAAATTACAGGTTTAGATTACATCAAGGAAACTAAATGGGACAGCATTAGGTCAATCCTTGATGAAAGAGGATTTAGGAGTGCTTGTAGATAGCAGGCATAGAAAAAGTGCTCATTCTTGCTGTCACGTAAAGGAGTTGTCTCATGACCAGAGGTCCCCGATTAGTGCCCAGGGAGCTGGTTGATTGCAGCTAAAAACAATTAACCAGTCTCCAGCTGGTTAATCAGACCAGTTAAAAAGCCTCCTGCTGTGAACAAACCAGGAGGTTCTTGTGAACTCAGGATTACTGAATGCTGATTGTGAGATACGAGGGGAACAGACCTTTCTTCCAGGGTGCAGCAAACCCAGAACCCGGGCAAAAGGCTGGCCCTCAACCAACACCCACCCGGAAACAGAGACTGACCTGAAGGGCCATCTGTTTTGATGTACCATTTGAGACCTAGGCTGGTAAGGGGCGTTCCCTCCCAGTCTTGCAGGATAGGGACTGGGAAAGTAAGTTTGCCCTTACAAGGGATAGGTGTCTGTTTCTTTTGTATATTTGTGTTTGCTGTGCATTGTTTAAATTTCCCAAGACTGTCTCCTTGTGTGTACGTCTGCCCCTTCCCCTCATACGCATATCATATAAAAATAAAACATGGAAATATACAGCAAAATAACAGCATAAACGAGAAGGATGATGATGTTAGAACACTTAAATCATATAATAGGCAGTGCAGCAATATGAATAACATGTAAATCTCATCATGATGTTGACATGAGGTCATGAAGTAAAGCACAAGAAACTCCAAACAGACAGGCTGTGGCCACGCTGCCGCGACGCACGCTCATGCTTGAGAGCGGTGATGTCACCAGCTCTCTAAGCATGAGCGCTGGGCTGTCCTTCAATTTGAGAGCGTGAGCGGGGGCGTGGCATTTAAGGCAGGGGGCGTGTAATTGGCTGGATCAGGGCGTGTTATTGAAGGAACTATTGTGACGTCACTTTGTTAGCGTAAAAATCAAAACAAACAGCTATGGAGCTCCTTCCCTCCTTTCTCTCCCTACCCCTACACATAATAATCATCCCACACACACACACACACACACACACACACACACACACACACACAGATATACACACACACACAGATATACACACACATACACAGATATATAAACACACACACACACACACACACAGATACAGTACACACAAACACACAGATACACACACACACAGATACACCCACACAGATACACACAGCCACAGATACACACAGACACAGATACACACACACACTCACTCTGACACACTCTCTCAGACACACACTCTCCCAGACTCACACACACTCTCCCAGACACACACACACTCTCCCAGACACACACACACTCTCCCAGACACACACACACTCTCCCAGACACACACACACACTCTCCCAGACACACACACACACTCTCCAGACACACACACACTCTCCCAGACACACACACACTCCCAGACACACACACACACTCTCCCAGACACACACACACTCTCCCAGACACACTCTCTCCCAGACACACTGTCTCCCAGACACAAACTCTCCCAGACTCTCACTGATACACACATAGTTACACACACACAGATAGACACAGACACAGATACACACACACAGATAGAGATACACACACACACACAGATACACACTCACTCTGACACACACTCACTCTCTCAGACACACACTCTCTCAGACACACTCACTCTCTCAGACACACTCACTCTCTCAGACACACTCACTATCTCAGACACACTCACTATCTCAGACACACTCACTCTCTCAGACACACCCACTCTCTCAGACACACTCACTCTCTCAGACACTCACTCTCCCAGACTCACACTCTCCCAGACTCACACTCTCCCAGACACACACACACTCTCCCAGACACACACACACTCTCCCAGACACACACACACACCCTCTCTCAGACACACACACACACATACACTCCCAGACACACACTCTCCCAGACACATACTCTCCCAGACACATACTCTCCCAGACACAAACTCTCCCAGACTCTCACTGATACACACACAGTCACTGATACACACACACACACACACACACAGTCACTAATACACACACAGTCACTGATACACACACACACACACAGTCACTGACACACACACACACACACTGATACACACACAGTGGAGAGCAGAGGCAGCGACGGATGTGAGTGACTGGGGGGAGGGGAGGAAAGGCAGGAGATCCGTGCAGGCGGCTCCCTGCACACAGTCACTGATACACAAAGATACACAGATACACACACACACACACACAAACACAGATAAACTGTAAGGTCCGGGGGAACACCTCTCTCTAAGGGGGTTCCCCCTGCGACTTTACCTACCCACGCTCCAGTCCTGCTCCCTCGCCGCCGCGGGCAGGATCTTCCTTCCGCTCCGCTTCCCACGGTGGCTACTGAACGCGCGCATGCGCGCGCACGATAGAGGACTTTTACGTCCTCCCTCAGGAGGAGTTCCCGCCCCCAGCTCAGGTCGCGAGTATCTCTCCTGCGTGGTGCACGTGCCTGATGCACAAGCCTCGCATCAAGCGCAGCTGTGGCAATTATCTCCCCACCAATTCCTATCTTCCCTGGGGACGCTCCCTTGTCACTCCCCCTCTTCCTATTGGTCCTTCCTCCTATTTATACCTTGCTCAGCCATTCCTTCTTTGGCTGAGCATAGCTTTGTGTGACCTGTGTTACCCACAGTCGTGCCTGCCTCAGTTCCTTGTCTCTTTGTCTTCCTTAGTGATCCCTTGTGTACCGAACCGGCTTGGCTGTGGACCTGCTCTGGACTTCGACCCTTGGCTTATACCCTGACCTCCTGAACTCTCTGACCCTTTACCTTGGCTTGCGGATTCGGACCTACCCTCCGGCTCTGGACCCCAGGCTCTCGGTACCAGCTATCTTCTGGAACCTCCCTTCTCGTCTGGCGAGTATCTTACTTTATCTTATACTCCCAGACGGTTCCAGACGCCTATTTTCCACTTTCCAGGCGTGTCCCCATAGCTGTGGGTGCAGTTGTTACCCATCTCACCTCAGTTTCGGGGTCCCTCCTTGTCCGTGGTGAGCACAGCGTAACATACACACACACACACAGATACACACACACACACAGATACACACACACACACAGATACACACACACACATTGGAGTGCAGTGGAGAGCAGAGGCAGCAACGGATGTGAGTGACTGGGGGGGGGGGAGGAAAGGCAGGAGATCCGTGCAGGCGGCTCCCTGCACACAGTCACAGATACACACACACACACACAGATACACAGATACACACACACAGATACACACACACACACACAGATACACACACAGATACACACACACACACATTGGAGAGCAGTGGAGAGCAGAGGCAGCGACGGATGTGAGTGACTGGGGGGAGAGGGCGGGGGGGGAGGAGGAAAGGCAGGAGATCTGTCCAGGACAGGCAAATGTATAACTAACTCACTCCTCCCCCTCCCCCCCCCTAGCACCCCCACTACCTTCTCATATCACCAGGGGCAGAAGGGGACGGGACACCGGGCAGCCACCAGCAGACAGAGGAACCAGGAGCGGGAAGGCAGACACACACACTCACCGTGTGCTCTGCACAAAGCGGAAGCCCCGCCCCCGGCTTCCTCTGACCTGCAGCCAAACCCCTACTGCCCAGCCGGCATTAAGGAGGGATGGTGGGGAGGGATAATCAGAGGGATGGTGGGGAGGGATAATCGTGGCGCCCCTCTAGGCAAGTCACGGCGCACCAGGGCGCCGCGGTGCACAGATTGGGAACCACTGGTATATACATTAAAGGTAAGGGGGCCAACGCTTCAGGGACATGCCCATTCTTATTGCCCGTTCCCCAAGATTAAATGAATCTTAAATTAAATGAAGGTACTTCCCTTATTGTCTCAAGGCTTGAAAAATCTAAGTGTTGCAAGAAACGCAGTTAAAACTTCCCATCCAGAAGCGCTGGTTCAATGGTAATGAGTTCTAAGCATGCAATGTACATATGCAAAATATATATATATATATATGTCCATTAGTACCATTTGCCACCTTTACCTTCATGTATATACAGTATGTCCCTTAGTAACAAAAAAAGAATAATTCCTCTTGTTTTTGTATTTGTTTCACCATAATAAAGCTCGTTTTTTTGTGTGTGTATTTTTGGCTGCATATTACGGTTTCTCTCAGCATACCAGTTTTCTTATCAAGTGCCTTCAAGATTGGGAGATAAATATTGCTGCTTTCATTTATATATAATATAAAAACTTGTTTTTTTTTTCAAATATAAGAACTACTGTTCTATATGATCAAAATGGTGTATGTAATAACCTTTTTAGTACATTGCATATGTTCTTAACCATCATTCAGTAATTTCCATATTTTCCTTATTTCCATTGAGTGCTGGATACCATTGTGTAGACTAAAATAATGAATGGGCTCTGAAGCAACACAAGTCTGTGACATCACCACATGGAGGAAGAAATTAAAATGGCAGTGGGCCGGACATATTGGAAGAAGGAATGACAATTGTTGGATAAAGATCGTATTCAACTGGATTCCAAAAGACAAAAAAGACGACCAAGAGTAAGATATGAGGATTAAATCAGAACATTTGTTGGAGCATCCTGGAACGTGTTACAATGCGCATTCACATACATTTTTTACACATTGTATTCGAAAACTACTTGTGATACTGAAAATGTTAAAAAAATAAACCCTTCGGTTTCAAGAGAAAATTCTAATTGTTTCCACCACTAATCTCAGCAAGTACTTGTTATCAGCAGAGTTTATCTGACACAGGCCATGTAGATGGCACTGCTACTTAATAAATATAGCACAGTCTTTTGAGAAGTGTCAGAAAAGAGAACGGGCGGTGGCTGAAATCTGGGAGCTGATCAGATAAGGACAAAGGAGGAAGTGCAGACTGCAGGAGGGGATGTGTGTAATCAGGATGTTGTGATATTAATCCTCTTCAGAAGATAAAATATGTATTAATACAGGACTGAGTTATTATTCAGAGGAACACTGATTGCTAACATAAACAGACAGACAAGTTCCTCCTTGAATGCACTCAGAAAGGTAAGTCAGAGCGATATGGTTGATAACATTAAA
Source organism: Ascaphus truei (assembly GCF_040206685.1). Lineage (NCBI taxonomy): Eukaryota > Metazoa > Chordata > Amphibia > Anura > Ascaphidae > Ascaphus > Ascaphus truei. The sequence continues at coordinate 104,367,651 of NC_134488.1, read as the reverse complement.
AACCTTTTAATCACCAAATAGTAAGAACATATTGTATAGAGGGAAATGGTAGAAGTAGTCCACGGCCAGTCCCTTAAAACAAACCAAGAAAAGATCTTCCTAAATAGGTGTATGGAAGATAGTGGGGACAATACACCACCTAGGTGTGGGCTACAGAAAACTGCAAAGTCTCGCCACAAAATAACTTCAGACTTGAGAACCTGTCCTGTTGGCAGGAATTCTATTATCAAAAACCAGCACACCTATAGAAAAAAGTATGCTGATACTAGATCTGAAGAAGGTGTGGGCTACAGAAAATATAGCCACCACCCGAAACACCTGATAAGGGGTATACCAACGGGCCAGTTCTTACGCCTGAGGAGGAACTTAGGGCAACATCACTCTGTGCAACACTCATTATGGACAACATCTTATGCACTGATTTATACTGCCAGGAGCACTCTGATTAAGTACAGTGCCTCTGTTGCCTGCTATCTGGGAGACTCCACTCAGTGAACCTCTGTATTTCCATCTAGCAGAGACCCTATTCAGTGACCTCTGCATTAACTGTGTTATATTATTCTGAGGCCATAACTGGATACGGTCACTGAACCGTGCCTCTGGGCACTAGCAGAGCACGCTTTGTGCTTGCCCTACGCAGAGGTTACTACTTACCAGCTACGTAGCTTTGTATGTGGTTTAATTTATGTTATATGTATTACTCTCCACATCATCTGTTGACTTCATTTGTGTTTTGGAGTTGACATACACCCCCATTCTTTGTGGTCTATGTATACGGATGTAAGGGCTTTATGACTCACGAACTGTATATGAACCGCCTCTTCAGATCTAGTATCAGCATACTTTTTTCTATAGGTGTGCCGGTTTTTTGATATTAGAATTCCTGCCAACAGGACAGGTTTTCAAGTCTGAAGTTACTTTGTGGCGAGACTTTGCAGTTTTCTGTAGCCCACACCTTCTTCAGATCTAGTATCAGCATACTTTTTTCTATAGGTGTGCTGGTTTTTGATAATAGAATTCCTGCCAACAGGACAGGTTCTCAAGTCTGAAGTTACTTTGTGGCGAGACTTTGCAGTTTTCTGTAGCCCACACCTAGGTGGTGTATTGTCCCCACTATCGTCCATACACCTGTTTGGGCAGTGACCTCTGCATTAACTGTGTTATATTATTCTGAGGCCATAACTGGATATGGTCACTGAACCGTGCCTCTGGGCACTAGCAGAGCACGCTTTGTGCTTGCCCTACGCAGAGGTTACTACTCACTAGCCACGTAGTTAATAGCTATGTATGTGGTTTAATTTATGTTATATGTATTACTCTCCACATCATTCGTTGACTTCATTTGTGTTCTGGAGTTGACATAAACCCCCATTCCTTGTGGTCTATGTATACGGATGTAAGGGCTTTATTACTCACGAACTGTATATGAACCGCCTCTTCAGATCTAGTATCAGCATACTTTTTTCTATAGGTGTGCCGGTTTTTTGATAATAGAATTCCTGCCAACAGGACAGGTTTTCAAGTCTGAAGTTACTTTGTGGCGAGACTTTGCAGTTTTCTGTAGCCCACACCTTCTTCAGATCTAGTATCAGCATACTTTTTTCTATAGGTGTGCTGGTTTTTGATAATAGAATTCCTGCCAACAGGACAGGTTCTCAAGTCTGAAGTTATTTTGTGGCGAGACTTTGCAGTTTTCTGTAGCCCACACCTAGGTGGTGTATTGTCCCCACTATCTTCCATACACCTATTTAGGAAGATCTTTTCTTGGTTTGTTTTAAGGGACTGGCCGTGGACTACTTCTACCATTTCCCTCTATACAATATGTTCTTACTATTTGGTGATTAAAAGGTTTTTAATGTTATCAACCATATCGCTCTGACTTACCTTTCTGAGTGCATTCAAGGAGGAACTTGTCTGTCTGTTTATGTTGTTATTATAGTTTATCCTCTATTGCACCAGTTTGTGTGTTTTTGATTTCATATACTATCCTCATTTTGCTGACGCGGGAGCTTCCCCTTCCCCTGTCCCCTTCCCTTCCCCCACCCCCAGATTAGAACACTGATTGCTACCATGTCTTCTTATTCCATCTCCCTGATCATCATCTGTGAGTGCTGCATATTATTTAAATACTTTAGATTACATATATAAGCAAAAAGGGAGCTGTAACATTAATGCTAATCTAAACATGGAAGAATGGAGGGTGCGGGGATGGAGATTCATAGAAAGCAAAGTTTCTCTTATAATAAAGTATCCTCAGCAATGTTACAATGTTTGTTATAAGCGAAACACAACACACATTGTGCCATAATTACTAATGAGCGGTAATTGTAGTGAAATCATTCTGTGGTGCTGGACAGTTGCAGGGTATTGCCCCTTAGGGTAGGATTGTATTTAACGTATACTGATGTACCTACCGCTCACCTAATAGTCTTAGGCCTCGGCTATGTTTGCTGCTTGCTTGCGGAAGCGTGCTGACGCGCGCTCCCGCTCAGCACTGAGCCCCTACAGCCGCAATTAGAGCGGCTTTAGTAGGGGCTCACCTGCGCTTCCGCGCGCTTGCGGAAGCGCAGGTCTTAGGGGAATTTCAAATTCCCCCGCTTACCGGCGAGACAGGCCAGTCACGTGAGGGGTTCGCCCAATGAGGGCCCGCCCCCTGACGGCCTGCTGAGAGCGCATGCGGTAAGCAACCGCAAGGCCAGGGAAAGCACCCACTTTCCCTGAGCCTCAGCGCGCCTCAGCGCGCCAAACAGACATCCACATCCTGCTAGTCTGCTCCCGACACTACTGTTCCACCAACGACGTCACCATTTTTTTTTATTATCTTACTTTTATGGTCTACTATTGAATAGAATGGTTTTAAGGGATTATTTGTAGCCTGGATAACGCTATCCCCTTATTTACCCACCCTGCTTGAGTGCAATGCAAAAGGGATTCTTTTGAATGTAGGATCTTTCTTATATTTTTCATCCATTTTGTATGTATATATAGGATTGTATTTACAAAGCTAATTGTGTGAAAATGCTGTGCAACAAGTGCATTAAAATAGTCTGTAAGTAAAACATGTGCGGAACATGTAAAACAAAATACAGATATTGCCAAGAAAAGCATGTATTAAAGGGCCAGAGAATATAGAAAAATATATTTAAGCTGTCATATAATACCATTACCCACCCATACCCATGGGATATGTTAGAAAGTTCTGTGTATGATTCCATATAAATTATAATTGTTTATACACTGGAATCTTTATTACTCAGATTTATATAATCTGAAATAACACATAGTTTTATTTCAACATTTATAAGGTAATATAACCTGTCACTTATACTGTATATACTGTAAAAGATATAATACGCCATATTATCTCAAATAATCAGTTACTCGAAATGTTTTATAAGAGTATCAGTATAGAGAGTATGATGTAGTATGGTACGTTACATGTTATTAGCATATTGTACTTATTTTCTATGATGGACAAGGTCTTTTATTCACGTTTTGCAGGGTGGCGCAACTGAATCACGAGTGCGCTGCGACCACAAATAATTGAGTTTTAGCGTCAATCGTAGTACTCTGCAGTAATTATAGGTGGCACTTGTGTGCTAGTGTGTTTTTAATCTGCATGTAAATGCAATGTAACCCATCCTTTATTCCCGTTGATTTCATATGATATCCCATTTATTAACATGTAACTGCTTAATCCCCTGAAAACTTCAGATCACTAAAGAGTATATTTAGAATATTACATTTTTTTATTAGTTATCTCTAACTGTCATTTACTGTAAGCTAACAAAGACTTTGTATTATTTCACTATTGTCTTCCAAATATACAATCTTTTTCACCCAACATCTCTTCAGGCTGGCTTTTGTGCAGTTTCATCTGTAAAATTTTGTGAGAATGTTATTTATTAAGAATCGGTAAGAAGAAATAGATGCATGAATTAAACATACTACCGATAAACTTGCATGGAACATATACGCGCGTCATTGAATTTCTGTGCATGCGTGTACTATAGAACTTGTATGTGTGCATTGAATTTCTGCACGTGTAGTACAGGTATTGACAATTGAATGGAACACATACAGTACCTTACAAGAAATAGATGCCTGAATTACATTACCTTAAAGCAGGTGTGCGCAAACAGGGGGGGGGCGCAAGATTTTCCTGGGGGGCACGGGCGGTTGCAGAGGCCCCGCACTCTTACCCAAGACATTTAATGCCGGGGGATCGTGTGAGGCCTCTGCAACTCTCAATTTACCGGGATTCAGAAGTGTGGTGACGCGTCGCCATGGCAACACGAAGTCAAATGACACAGCGGAACCATGTGATATGACGTCACATGACCCATCACCATGACAACACAGTTGCAAATGATGCCGCAGGGTCACGGCATGGCATCACATGACCCAACAGCGCATTTGACGCCAGGAAAAAAGGTAGTGGGGGTGCGAGCACGGAGGGAGCAGGCAGGGGGGCACTGTGTCAATTGTTTGTGCATCCCTGCCTTAAAGTATTGCAGGAATTGCTCCTACACTAACATGGTGTTGATGCTCATCAGCCTGCCAACCCTGCAAAGCAAGGATTACAATAATGCAAAGACTTTTATAGAATCTTCTTGCTGACTTTTTACAGGTTCAAACATAAAATAATTGTGAGATTGTTTAGAGAAGAAATAGATGCATGAACTACATTACATTACAGTATTGCTGGAATTGTTCCTGCATGAGCCTTGTGATGATGCTCATGAGCCTGCCAAACTGGCAAAACAAAGATCACAACAAGAATTAAACAATGACAAGAAATTACTAAACTAAAATCTTTTTAAAAACTGCATTTATTCAATCAATCCATGAACTCGTCTTCACTTGGATGACTCCGGCCCACAGTCCTCCGATGCTGTAAAAGTGCGTTGATTGTGTCTTTCATGCTCTTGAATTGTGCAGCAGTGATTTTAAATTGCTTCTTCAATTCTTCTAAAATGGCTGCCCTCAAATTGTGTGGAATAACCTTCTTACCTCTCGAGTCGTCATAGTTGACTTTGTTGCACCACTGGAAATATAGCTCAAAACTCACATGGCGTTTGAAAATTAGCAATGCATAGCGATTAGGTCTTCCTCCATTGTTTGTAAAGATATCATGCCAATGTTTCAGCTGAAATAACGAAACGATGGATGTCACCTACTGCAGTTTCATTCCCACGGATCATGTGCTCTTTGCCCCCGTGGTGCCACAGGTGTGCTTTGGAAAAAAAAGCACAGCTAACTGCTCTGGGATGACACTTTCCTGCAGGTCTGTGCCTGCATCACAGGGGCTCGTAGCCAAAATGTCCTCATCTGGGATGTTCTGTAACATCGGGGTATGGCATGGAGACACAGAGGGTGGTGAGTGTTTCTCCAGGTGACTTGCTCTCCTGCAGCTATGGGCCTAGAATAGAATACAGACCGGTGATGTCCCTCTCCATTTGGCCCATCCACTCCAAAATAAGGTCCAACTTTCCTTTCACTGTGTCCCTGTATGTCTATGGTGGCACAAGTTTAGATGCATCTTGTACAGGGGGATCATAATCAAAAGTTATAATTTTACCCGACACTGCAAAGCTGCGTCTGATCAAGTCGCCTTTTGCAGCTAGGCTGCTGGAGATCTTTGCTTTGGTGGAGGTTTGTCCATGTAGGGCTGAGCTGGATCCGGGGCTGGGTGAGCAGGGACAGAATTGGGCAGAGCTAGGTCTGGGGTAAGGTGAGCCGGGTCTGAGTGAGGCAGAGCTGCATCCGGGCAAGGTGTGTCAGGTCTGAATTGTGCTGAGGGTAACAGGTAATGTGAACTGAGAGCGATGGAGATTGGGGTACCTGGTGGATTTGCTGGGTTCAAATACTTGAATGGCAAGGGTTTGGGTCAGCTTCTTTGTCCACACCATTCCCAGATTCGTCACCTTAGGAGATTTGGGTACTGCTTTGTTCTCTTTCCCCACTTTAGCATTTTTGTTTTTGGGGGTCTCAGGTAGAGTTGGGTCAGCTGGCGTTCTTTGTTTTCTTAGGATATTTGCTGGAACAGCTGCATCAAACAGGTTCTTGCATCTGTAGCAGTTGAATCGATCCATCATTCAAGCACAAGATATCTGACAGCACAAGAGTACAAGAGTTAGTTCTGATGAAGATCAGCGAGTGGGGTAATGCAATTTCTGTGAACATTTAAAGTAGCTTTTAAAGCTCATACGGCGGGTTCCGTTCCAGGGTGCCGCCGGAAAGCGAAAAATCGCTGAAAAACGGAACATAGCATTTGCTATGTCCCCCGGAAATTTTTCGTGTCTCCTACCCCTTGTGCGCATGCGCAGACTCGGTCGTCCCCCTTCTGCACATGTCAAACTCGGCTGCTCCCGTTCTGCGCTTGCGTGAACTCGGCCATGCCCCTTCTGCGTCTGTGCAGACATGGCGGCCCTCTTCTCGGAACCGCCATATTGGCGGATCACCGAGAAACGAAATGCTGAGAAGCGGGTCCCTACTGTTTATACATTACATATACAGTGGCAACATTCAGTGTTGGGCGGGGCTAAGTTGGTGATTGGTTGGTGACTGTAGCAAGGTGTCAAAAGTAGGTGTAAACATGTACCTGTCGCTTTACCTGTATAATACAGCACAATAAAGATGCAATTCACATTGAATACACATTCATTAGTGATTCAGCACTTCTGAAAAGCAACAATGACCAAAATAGTTACCAAACAAACTAGAATTGCGGTAAGGCATATGTACAAGAAGGGATACACAACAAGGCATTTCCAACAGTGCCTATGGTAAGTGGCATTCAGGTGTCACTAGACTGTGTTTGGTATCATGTCTAAGGGAAGAAGAGAAAGATTAGTAAATCTGTCCACCGGGTAAGAACTGGGTAAGTACTGTACTGTATACACTTTTTCTTATCACAGTAATACAGTATGCTTGTGTTATTGTGGCTACATTGTGTGAGCAGCTAAAAAGTAGGATGTGATAGTAATCCTACCCATCAGCTGGTTTAGCTCACACTGCTAAAGCTGTGACCTTGAAAAGCAGTGGTTGTGGGTTCTAGTTCTGTTGGGTCTGACATCATTCCAGTCATTAGGTTGGTGCCTTAAGTTTATCATCAACTCTATATAGTTGGCATGGAACAAATTTAAATATACTTACAGTAGCATATCCATTAGTATATTTCCCAGGTGTGCTCCTTTTTGGCACAGCTATGTCTCCCTCATATGGAGGAACGTTTGAGGGGATAGATATACAAATGGCGACTGCTAATAAAATTAGAAAGGTGTCTTGATTCTAAAATATCCTTCTGGATTGTAGTCAATGACGATTTGAATGAATCCGCCCCGATTGTTACATTTCAGTCCGCATTTTAATGAGCAGAACAGATTTTGTCAAAATAATCTGTGGAATACCAGGAAACTGATTTTGACAAATTTGCCCATCCCTAGCAGACACTCTGGTGATGTGGGAGTTTTAAACTATGGGAGTTTCCACAACATCAGCATTCAATATATGTAGTGGCAAGAAAAAGTTTGTGAACCCGAGTGGTAATTACAGAAATGTTATAGTTTTTCCATAATAACCTTCTTCAATCAAACCAGTCTTTTCTGAAATATCCAATAGGATTTATACTAACCAATTTTATGTCATTAGACAAAATGAGTAATTAAGAGTCAGGGTATGTGCAAAAGGAAGTGGAATCCTGGTTTTATCAGCTACATTAAAATGGTATAATTAGAATCCGGTGTTTAAATAATTAGGCAGATTTTCAGGGGTGAGTTTGGGAGGCTTTACCCTACAGTATATAAAGCTCAGGGATTTGTGAGTTTGGTCTTCACCATACAGGATCAAAAGAAATCTGAGGACCTCAGAAAAGCATGTGAGTGTTCATTACTCAACTATCAGAAAAAGTCTGAACAAGAATGGGGTTCATGGAAGGATATCCAGGAGGAAACCACTGCTCTCTAAAAAGAACATTGCTGCCCATGTGAAGTTCACCAAAGAGCACATAGATGATCCACAAGAAAAATTACAACTTGTTTCCTTCTCCATCTTTAGAGTCTCCTGGAAGCTCAGTTACTAAAACCAACTAATAGGATCTCCCCAGCAGGGAAGGAATGGTGCTCAAATGTGTGGGATGCACTGATTAGAGAGAAAAACACGTCTGGACTGGATATTCTTCCAATATGTTCCCTCAGGTAATCAATAAATGCAATTTGGGGTACACCCTAAGCAAGTCTTATAATAAGTTCATTCTAGGGTATGTCTTGTGGAGGTTAAAGTTGGAATCCCACTCAGTATAGAGTGCAAAAAGCAATAAATGCCCCAATATCCAAGGGCAACCTCCTAGTATCAAGACAGTTCAGAAAAAGAAAACCTAATAGAAAAGTGTGTTTACAAAAGATTACTAATATCCCAATCCGTGTTGAGACCTTAGGGCGTCCTAGTGCGTAACATAAAAATCGAGTGCATCTCTCTTCTATCAAGTTTCTTGGCACAATCCTCCCCCTCTAATATGGGTGGGATGTGTTCGATACCCTTGAATAAAAATAACTGTGGTTTACCCATGGGACAAGTAGCAGCATGTTTGGAAACAGGGTGATTGAGATCTCCTTTCTTAATTAATCTGAGGTGTTCCTGAATGCGTTGTTTTAGAAATTTGATAGTTCTGCCCACATATTGCTTACCACAGCCACAGGTCAGGAGATAGATGACAAACTTGGTTTCACAATCAATAAATAATTGGATACCATAACTCCTGCCCGTGACTGTGGAAGCAAAACGTGAAGATACGTGCATCGCAGGACATGTGATGCAGTGATTACACCAGAAGGTCCCTTTCTGTTTGTTAACAGCTGTCAGCTCGCTTTGGAACAGACTGGGGGACAAATGATTGACCAATGTCTTGGCCTTGCGGAAGACAAACGTAGGGCCCTCACTGACAAGAGAACTAATAGAGGGATCAAGTTGGAGAACCCTCCAATGCTTTCTCACAATTGATTTTATTTGTTCACTGAACTGCATGATGAAAAGAGGGAGATCTCCAACCTGATCCCTCTTCTTTTTCAATATACTTGCTCTATCAATAGATAGTACTTCCCCTAGAGCTTTGTCAAGATAAGGTGAATTATTTCCTCTAGCCAAAAACCTATCATAGAGTTCGCGGGATTGAATAAGGAAATCTTCTTATATGTAACCTTAGGGAAATATAATCATTCTTCTTTTCTATGAGGTTATGGTGTATTGGCTGATAGCCTGGGTCATTGGTGCACTGCACAAATTGTTACAAGTCAATTATGGGATTAATGGGGTATGATAAAAGAACCCCTTTGGGGTTACACTGCATTTTTTTATGCAGATTTTGCTTCCCTTATGGATCCTTTAAGTTATAGAGGACATAAACATTGTGTGCATTTCATTATATTGGACACATCTATTTGAGACATCTTATGAATTAAAAATTATACTTTTAATTATTAATGAATAACACAAACATAATCAATTGAAAACTAGCTATTTATATGTCTTTCTAATATACATATTGTCCCCTATGTTAGGTAATGCTCAGTTTGGGTATGCAGTATGGATATATACAGTACACATACACTAATATATATTTATCTAATGGTGTAGATTATTATGGATATATGTCAGTAAATATATATTTTACTTGTTCAATATTATAAAGATAGAATGTATACCCAAGCTTTGGTTTGGCATGAAATATGGGTATTTTTTTTGTTGGTATATTTATGTAACCCAAAAAGTGAATGTAACCCTGCTTCCCCTCTTCCCCCAGACTCTACGGTGGTGTCTAGGGTACATGAGGGCGGATTACATGCGGTGTGGTGCATACCTGTGGTAAACAGGAGGGCCTGAGCTTCCCGCGATGTTATTGGGGAGCCAGGACCGGGCTTCTGGGGTGGTAGCCTCCATGTTCTCCTAGTGGTGCAGCGCCTCCATCTTCTATACTCCCAGGATATGGGACAGGACCTGTATAGAAGAACCGCTTGGGTCCCAGGGTAATAGCTTCCAATTCACACACAGTCTTTGGGTAACAAAGGATAGTCTCTTTTATTGGCAGATCGGCAACTCCAAACGATAGTGGCTTCCAGTAGCCGCAACAACAACAGCCAAGCTGTACTTATTACTCCGCTCTCCTCCCACACAGATAATTCCTCCTCTCCTTCCCTCCAAGTCTCTCCTCCAACAGGATGGTCTGTGCTAGGGCTTCAATACCCCGTGGCCCACCCCCGAGGTTATCCTCGCGGTGGGGCTTAGATTCTCCCCATCACCCCAGGCGTTGGGGTGAGGGCATTGGTCCACCAGATCTATAGCTCTATCAGCTCTACTCAGGAAAGCTGAGTCTCTCCTCCCCTCTCTCTGCTCCTGCACTCTGCGCAAGGAAGACCGCGGTCTCCTCCAACTCCTGATCTGCAGGATTCTTCGACTCATGGCATAACTACTTGCCATGCAGGCTCTCGCATAAGCAGCATAACAGAACTCTCGGTATCACTCCCCCAACTCGCCGGAGTTGGCTGCTAAATATAGAGCTAGCCCCACCTCTCGTGACGTCAGCAGAACCTCCCTTCTTGCTCACGCCTGCAGCAGAGTCCAGGCCTGCATCTACCACTCAGGGCAGGGCTATGAAGGGGGGGAAACCCAGGATTATTACTGGTGCCTGATCTTAACAGGGCTTACCACAGTAGAAGGGAGATAGGTATAGCCTGTGATGTTTACAGGGGGCTACATGAATAATAACAACACATACCAGACCTTTAACATGAGCATATAACGTCCAAGTTGGTACAGAAAATAAATGAATCTTCAATAACAACTTTCTTTTAATTTAATATATGTTTTATTTAGTGTTATTATGGATGTGTGGACAACATAAGTATTCCTTTTTTGTATATATTGATGTTGGGATACGCATTCATTATTGTTAATGCTGTTTGTATAATGTCAATGTTTGCGAGCACAATAAAGTTTGTTTTGTTGCACGGGTTGACGCGATGACTATTTTGATGTCATCGCGTTAGTTTGTATGTCGCAAATCTGTAGAGTTACTTCCGGGTTCGGCGATGATACAAAAAACAGTGCAGGAGGTAAGATTCTTATACATTTTGATAAAGCTCCACGGAGCGAAACATGTCCATGTAATTTTCTCTCGTTTTTTGCTTTAAAAAAAATCGTTTTATTTTTCACCCTCTTCACTGATTTATTCAAGTACTAAAACCAATTCGCCATCTTCTGGGACCTAACTGGCCCTATAATCCATGTGCTTAAAAATATTGTACAGTAGCTCGTAAATTGCATTGGTCACTAGATTCGAGATCGAGATCTTAATGGAGAGCTGATACTTTAAATAGACTAAAATAACATCTTCCAGGTAAACAGGGAACACCTACGTGTTAAGCGGATATCGCTCTTATGCGTTAAATAGCACTGATATCCAAATTGAACACAACTTAAAATGTTATGCATACATGTAATCCATAGATGGAGCCCCATTTTGCATCTTAATGTGGCCATCATTGCAGAACAAGCCTCTTTAGTTGATCCTGGCAAAAAGGAAGCACAATAAGTAGAAAGTGAATCAATGCTCAATAGTGTAGTAGATATATATATATGCAAAACACTTTGGGGAGTTTTTTTTAACTCCCACCACGGATAGAAATGAACTATACAACCGATTGAGAAAAGGTTCACTAACACAAAAATAAAATATACAAACAAATATAAGCATGCAATGCAAACTGAGAAGACAGGAAGAGGTCCTGCACATGAGCTAATCCTCACAACATGTGCGCAGTGCATGATGGAGGTGATCAGCTCAAGTATTTGGAGAGTAAGGGCTGGTGAACACAGGAGACCCGAGCGAAGAAAAAGCTGGTGGAAACACATGGATGTGAACACACCTGAGATACCTGGGAGATATGCTAATTTAAATTATTTGAATATACTTTGCAGATTCATATTAGCCTGTATCCCAGGTATGTTCACAGATATAGCTCCACATGCTGCATAGAAGAGTGTTTTGGGAGCTATATGAGTCTATCTTTCGCCATAATGCCATTGCACTTCCAACTCTTTGGGAATTTTTAATCAATCTTGATTTAAATTGGATTGCTTTTCTTTAGTTTACATACTGCAGTTTTTTTCACCACTTAAGCAGCTTTGAATAAATTGGCCTGTTTATCTTAATGATTGTAATGAAATATTTTTACTTGCAGGTTGTTTGCTAGATGGCGTTAATTGGACCTGGGGTAAGTAGTAATCCTAACTTATTTGAAACACTACAGTACAAACTGGCACTCATCTCAATTGTAGAGACATAGGTGTTACTTGTCTGGTAGATCAGGGCGAATCAGGGCATACTACCCCACCGCAAAGGCGGTAACAAAAATTCGGAGCTGTAGATCTTGCTTAGTAAAAATGTTTATTATGACATTGGGTTTTGGGGTCCCATATATTGGAGACGAACGCTTGCCTATTAACAATAATCAATCGCTAATCTGGATGCCAACACATCCAGTCCACTAGGGGTTTAGTAAAAGTAATCCGCTTCCAGTGTAACTAAAGTCTCGACTAACAAAATCCAAGTAAATAAAGTTTTACTACTGCAATAAAAAGTACAGGGTAACTGTTAGATTATAGATCCATTACAAAGAAATGTATGAAAAGAATGAAACATATACACTATTCTTTACTGCATGAGTAACGTCATATCAGTCATTCAGATTGACAACACCCCTAATCAATATTAAGAATTTAAGTAGTTCCCTAAAGTTCACTCTCTCAAAACTGTATTTTTTCTGTTCTAAAATAATTGGTCTATTGTACTGTACGTACCAGGTCTCTATCCCTATCAGTACTTACCAGAATATATTACTCATCCTGTCACTAGCCTCCCATCCCTGTATCAGCCTTATCTTTGCTGTTTTTCATATCCCAATGTCCTACTGAAGCACGTCAACACAAATTAGGAGAGGCCAAGAGAAATAGAATTAGAAAATAGCGCCTCAGCTGTTTTAGCAAATAGAAATAACTAATAACTAGCACGGTGAGTGTGTGCGCTTATTTACGTCTTCTATCCACACCATACCCCTTCTTCAGGCCTCCTGTGTACAAATATTTATAATAACAAGAAGTTATATTTTGGATGCCCGAGTGCTCTATTTGGGCTATTTTTCTTCTAGTATGGGGTGTGTGCGTATAGGATGCATATATATGGGATGCATGTTTATGGGGGGGTATATAGGATGCATGTGTATAGGGGTATATATGGAATGCATGTTTATGGGGAGGTGTTTATGGGATGCATGTGCATGGGGGGTATATATGAGATGAATGTGTATAAGGGTGTATATGGGATGCCTATGTATGGGGTATATATGAGAAGCATGTGTATGGGGGTGTATATGGGATGCATATGTATGGGGGGTGTATATGAGATGCATGTGTATAAGGGTGTATATGGGATGCATCTGTATGGGGGGTGTATATGGGATGCATGTCTATGGGTGGGGGTGTACTGTATATGGGCTGCATGTGTATGGGGGGGTGTATATGGGATGCATGTCTATGGGTAGGGGGGTATATATGGGATACATGTGTATGGGGGGTGTATAATATTTATAATACATTGAATTTATATTATGAATGTCAGAGCGCTCCCTTTGGGTTCTTTTTTCTTCTCATTGTCATGTATTTTCTACCTTTGAGCACCATCAAAGGCTTTACTTATATGCTTTATTATGATTTTTGGCACTATTAGTATTGAGTTAAACTTGAGCAGGTTATTGGTGTTGGATACATACAAAAACACACCATACACCTATACACAAACACACACACACATGCTATATATATATATATATATATATATATATATATATATATATATATATATATATATATATATATATATATATATATATATATATATACTGTATCTATCTATCAGAAATACAAATAATCATTGCCAATCTAAACCTCTATTATTTTTCAGCTATGAATGTTGAATGTGAAAAATAATAATCAAATAGCCTATGTGATTATTAAAATAACAATAAAATGTGAATTGGATAATCTATGAATAAATGATGAAAATGTGTAATAATCTGATATAATAAATGGTCTAGAAAAATTGACTAATATTAACAAAAAATGTGAAGATCCTGGAAACAATGGCTTCTCCTTAAAGGATGAACCACATCTTACAAAAATAAATAAAAACCAAATTGCGCACGTTCCCGGAATGGGTGAATAGTATTATTCATAAACACAGATTGGAACCCACAGGATAAAAAACAAACACAATGATATACTGTATGTATTTTTTTTATATATCAGTAGCAATATTAAACATCAATATAGTCAATTTAGAAAACCCAGTCCTGTTGGCATACGGCAGGGTAGCCTGTGAAGGAATGAACTGAATATTATTTGGGAGTGCTGTGTCCTTGATAAGCCTGGCAAGAGGTCAACAGATCTTCTTGCAGTAGGGAGACAAAAGGTATATTAATCTGACATTAATCTGATATTAACACATAGATTTGCTATTGCTGCTATTATGTTTATGTAACAGTGTTACCCCCCCCCCCCCCCCGCCCCAATCCCAGATAGGGGCCATTACTCGGTGTGTGTGGTGCATGCCTGCTGGCAACAAGAGGGCTGAGTCGTCCACGATGACCTTGGGACAGAGGAACAGGCTTCTGGGGTCCATAAAGGAAAAAACTGGGGCGCTCCCTATTTGTTATGGCATATAATTACGCCTGTAGGATAATATGTAACCAAAAAGAAAGGGGAAGTGTATACTGGCTCTTGTTGTTTTCTGCTGCTGGACCAGTGAGAAGACGAAGCCCGGAGTCTTCTTATAGCGGCAGTGGATATGGTGGATTGGTCAGCGCAAGGAGTTGTTCTCAGAAATTGAAAGAGAATAAAATACACAGAATCAATGTATTATACAGACATATGTAATCAATAAATGAGCAGATGCATAAACATTATATATGATAAAAATATAAAATACAAATAATAAGTGTATTGGAGCTGTGGGGAAGGGGGAGGTGAGGGCAGGGAAGGAGGAAAAATAGGTAATGATATATATCAAATATAATAAAGAAACAGTAAGCTCCTGTTTCATTGACTCACACGGCCTGGTGTGAGACTAATCCCTCAGAGAAGGATTGATGAAGTGATAGAGGTCCTCTATATATAAATGAGAAAAACTCACACGGCCTTGTGTGAGCTTCCTCCCTCAGAGAATGTTTCCAGACTGTGGCCAATCAGTCACGTCTTGCTTTCTATTCCTCTCAATGGAGGCGGTATGCGAGTGACTCCTCTCCCAGGTGCCCAAATTACAAAAAATGGGCAAAGCCTGGGTAAGTAACAAGTCAGAGTTTATTACATCAAAAGTAAAAAAGTTAGAACACTCACACAGGAATAAAAACAGCCCAGTGGCAGCCGTCGATCAGTCCGGTGGAGCCTTTTCCTCCAGTGGGGCTCCCGCTCGCGTGTCCGACAGCGGGACCGGAAGAGAGGGTCTTCCCGGATGTCCGGCGGCTGCCAGGGTCCCTCACTCAATGGGCTCCGGCAGGGAACTACGCGTTTCGCAGTGATGCTTCGTCAGGTTCCTGCCGGATGCCCTCTGTACTCTCTCTTTATAGGCAAAGCAATTATCTATTTCAATTGCCCTGCCTTCTTACACCACATATAATAAAAACATCAACAATCATGTTGGCATACGGCAGGGTAGCCTGTGAAGGAATGAACTGAATATTATTTGGGAGTGCTGTGTCCTTGATAAGCCTGGCAAGAGGTCAACAGATCTTCTTGCAGTAGGGAGACAAAAGGTATATTAATCTGACATTAATCTGATATTAACACATAGATTTGCTATTGCTGCTATTATGTTTATGTAACAGTGTTACCCCCACCCCCCCAATCGCAGATAGGGGCCATTACTCGGTGTGTGTGGTGCATACCTACTGGCAACAAGAGGGCTGAGTCGTCCGCGATGACCTTGGGACAGAGGAACAGGCTTCTGGGGTCCATACCCCACATAATACTTAGCAGTGCAGCGCCTCCATCTGCCGTAGGCTCCAGGAATGTGGAGATGATCGCCCACGGTATAACTTGTACCTCTCCCCCCAGTTAGATCACAGACCAGGCCGGCGGTATATTGCAAACAGGAACGGTTTATTACTATAGTCCACAGTAACACAACACAGCACTGAGCAGTCTTCTGCCGGATACAGTCTCGTTAGAACAGCTCACACTGGAGATGGTCCCTGAACCGTCACTACAGGCCAAGGGCCCCCGCAGCCATCCTAGCTCTTCCCCACCTCCCTAGCAGAGGCAGAGGTATAGTCACTCATCCCTGGAGGGAAGAGCACATGGGAAGGCCCCAATCTCAGGCTTCCAGTCGTGTAACCTGCATTCCTCAGGGGGGAAGGACAATGAACCTAACTTTAGGGTGGTCCTGCCCTTAAGTACAGCCAGAAGGCGGGCACCCCGTTGTCCCAGCTACAACAGGATGTGCCACCCTCTGCCGTCACTCAAGTGCAGTACCAAAGGTGAAGAGGAAAACCCCATGATAACTACTGGCAAGCCTGTAAATACCAGGGTTTACTGCCAGTCTTTTGGGTAGAATAGTAGCCAGGGGGTACCCCGTTACATTTATTTTCTATAACCCTTTATTGCCTGCTCTGACCCTGCGCTCTATGCTGCTGTCACTTTGTTTCCTGTTTCTATTCTCTTGTTTCCTTCTGCAGCCGGTTCTTACTTTTCTTTTCCATCTTCTATTCCCTTTGACTTCTCTCTTTCTCTGACTCTCTCTTATCTCACTTGTCTTACTCTCCCAAGTAGCCCTCTTTACCCTGCTCTGCCCTGTTCCTCTCTCTAACCTACACTAACTCTGTCACTGCGCTGTCACTCTAACAATTCCAATGGGTGACAGCTCTCTCTTGCAGTCACACACTGGCCATTTAATAAACCCTCACGAGGGCCCTACGATTCTGAGGCTGTCCCCTGCGGGTCACTGGCAGAGCTGCTCTCTCCCTGTGGGTCACTGTCTGAGCTGCTCTCTCCCCTGCGGGTCACTGTCAGTGCTGCTCTCTCCCTGCGGGTCACTGTCAGAGCTGCTCTCCCCTGTGGGTCACTGTCAGTGCTGCTCTCTCCCTGCGGGTCACTGTCAGAGCTACTCTCCCCTGCGGGTCACTGTCAGTGCTGCTCTCTCCCTGCGGGTCACTGTCAGTGCTGCTCTCTCCCTGCGGGTCACTGTCAGAGCTGCTCTCCCCTGCGAGTCACTGTCAGAGCTGCTCTCTCCCTGCGGGTCACTGTCAGAGCTGCTCTCCCCTGCGAGTCACTGTCAGAGCTGCTCTCCCCTGCGAGTCACTCTAGAGCTGCTCTCCCTGCGGGTCACTGTCAGAGCTGCTCTCTCCCTGCGGGTCACTGTCAGAGCTGCTCTCCCCTGCGAGTCACTGTCAGAGCTGCTCTCCCCTGCGAGTCACTGTCAGAGCTGCTCTCCCCTGCGAGTCACTGTCAGAGCTGCTCTCTCCCTGCGGGTCACTGTCAGAGCTGCTCTCTCCCTGCGGGTCACTGTAAGAGCTGCTCCCTCCTGCGGGTCACTGTCAGTGCTGCTGTCCCCTGCAGGTCACTGTCACAGCTGCTCTCCCCTGCGGGTCACTGTCAGTGCTGCTCTCCCCTGGGAGTCACTGTCAGAGCTGATCTCCCCTGCGGGTCACTGTCAGAGCTGCTGTCCCCTGCGGGTCACTGTCAGTGCTGCTCTCTCCCTGCGGGTCACTGTCAGAGCTGCTGTCCCCTGCGGGTCACTGTCAGTGCTGCTCTCCCCTGCGGGTCACTGTCAGAGCTGCTCTCTCCCTGCGGGTCACTGTCAGAGCTGCTGTCCCCTGCGGGTCCCTGTCAGAGCTGCTCTCTCCTGCGGGTCACTGTCAGAGCTGCTCTCTCTCTGCGGGTCACTGTCAGAGCTGCTCCCTCCTGCGGGTCACTGTCAGTGCTGCTGTCCCTGCGGGTCACTGTCAGAGCATTTATAAGTGTAACGGGTATTCCCCCCCCCCCAATCGCAGATATAGTGTGGGTGCGGAGAACATATGGTGTTACCAGGTGTGGTGCGTTACCTGTTGGCTCACAGGAGGGCTGAGCTTCCGCCACGGGGAACCTGGGGCAATTATATTAAGAGTAAGAGTAACCTTGTACTCGGTGCAGCGCCTCCACCTGCGATGGTTCCTAGCAGAGCAGGAATTGTTCCTCGCAGGACACATACAAATAACTCGCACACCTATTTGTATAATAACGAATACATTTACTTGGAAACAGCATACAACACAAATACTGTCAACATAGAATAACGGGTGTCCCTCTCTAGAGGCGACACTGACTACGGCGTCGCGCAGGACGCTACCCCAACACCGGATGATCCCACCCCGTGTCCCTAGGATCCCCACCCAATGTCCCACACTCTTGCAGAGAGAGAGAATATGGGTGACTGCGCAGTCACTATTAAAGCTAATGGCCAGTTGGTGCACTTGTGGCTTTAAAGTACCTGCCCGAGCACTCCAGTGCTCGGATCAGCAACGGCTTCGCAAAGGATCTGTCGCTCGGTGATTCCATCTCATCCCAAGCTGGTTCCTTGCACGCGGACCCCAGGGGCGATCCCACCCTGGAGATAGTCTCTGTGGGCCCCGACTTGAGACCGAACCTCTTCATGGGAAACGCAGCGTCGGCTGTGTCCCTATCTAATACTAGCGCTACTGTGACAGGATCCCTAAACTAGGGCCTGTCCCTGTAGCACCACAAACTGGGGAGTGAGGACCTGCCTGGGATCTAAGGGGTTAACTGGCCTATCCTGTCCCCCTAGCTCTTCCTGGTCCTGACTCTAGCTACCTAGTACCTAGTACTTGCAGTAACGCACTGCCACCTACTTGGTACGTACAGCAAACGTGCTGCACAAACACTGTGCCTGCTTGTCAGACCTCACAGCACTGACAGCCGTGACTCTGACAATACAGCACACACACACTAAGAGCAGGGTCCCTATCTTGGGCCTGTCCCTATAGCACTTACCCACTAGCCTGGTGGGGAGTTAGGGCCTACCTGGGATGTGGAGGACCTTACGCGGTGCAGGAGCTTCACTCGCTCCCTGCACCCTTCCTTCCCCTACAGCTCCCCAGCTCCAACTGCCGTTCTCAGCGCGCGAAATGTATCTTATCTGTCTCCAGAGCAATCCTGCAGCCCTATTGGCTCTTATGAGGCACCTGGTGCCTGCTTCGCTATGCCCCAGGGGAGTTGTAGTCCCGAGGAGGCTGTCTCTGCATTGGGGCCGCGTACCCACTTGTCCTGCGCATGCGCGAGTCTCCAATGGCCACCACAACCTCTCCTGGGCTGTCCCTGCACTCGCGCGACTCCCTAAGGGCTGCCTTAACTTTCTGCCTCTATCTGCGCATGCGCGATCCCGCGCACGCTCGATCCCGCGCACGCTCGCGCAACCCGTCATGGCGGCCCCCGCTAGCCAAATGCGCCGCCGGAGCTCCAGGGACACCGAGCGCTCCCTGCACTGGCCCCCACCTTTGTGAACAGCCGGCGGGTCCGTCGCTGCCTCCGACGGCACCCACGACCGAGCTGACACAAAGGATGGGGGTCTCTGGTGGCCGAGGGGCACCAATGCTACATAAGTGTAACACATATTCCTCCCCCAATCGCAGATAGGGACCATGTGGGGAAATCTACATATGCTACCAGTGTGGTGCAATACCTGATAGGCTCACAGGAGGCCTGAACCTCCGCCACTGGGAGCCTGGGGTGTATCCTGGAACATACTGCTTACAGCGCCTCCACCTGTGCAGGGATTCTAGTGTGTAGAATAACCCCTTACACAGGAACCACATACAGTAAGTACTTACACCAGGGTATGGATAAAACAGTTTACTATATGCACTACAACATAACACATCATTACATAACATTGCATTGGGTGCAAGGGGCACCTATCTCCCTTCGTAGGCCCTTGGCCTCCCCGCCTCCAATAGTAACCCAACCATACAGTGCCCACATTGATTGGGTGCTCGGCACCAGTGTCCCAGTGTCCTGGACCCCCACCTAGATGTGTGGCAGCGCTGCTCATGTGTGAATAGTTGGTGCACTTATAGATACCTGCCCGGGCACACGTCCGTGCCCGGGTGTAACGATCTTCAAAAAGGGTCTGACGCAGGAACAGGAATCCGCCTCCGCGGTGTCCCACCTCTGTGCGAGGTGTCTCCCTCGGGGAGCGTCTCACCCACAGAATGTCTCTCACGTAGAGCCTGTCTGAGCCCAGACGCAGGCCGCGATCACCGCGTGCAACTGGCACCGGTGATATCACATAACACTGGGCACTATAGAAAGCAACCCCCCCTCGCACTGAAGGGGCCTCTCTTGAAGCAGCCAAAGCTAACTGCTGTGCTGCACTGCAAAGCAATACTGTCACAACTTAACTATCCTGCTCAGCTAAGGTGGCAGCATCCCTCTCTTGGGTCTGTCCCTAGCTGCAGCAACTTACTGGTGACTCAGGGCTATTTGGGGCCTGGGGGGGGTAACCTGGCCTAGTATGCAGGGGCTACTGCTCCCTACACACACCCTTCCCCAACCTGCTCCCAACTCTCAATGACTCTTCCTGTCTGCACACAACAATGTATCCAATTCCCTGCTGCAGAGAATCTGTAAGTCTTAGTGGCTGGAATGCAGCATGTGATCTGGGTGAAAGTGCAGTCCCCAGAGGCTGCTGGGAATTGTAGTCCACTCAGGACCTCTTTAACATTTGGGCCGCGTGCGCCTACTTCACTGCGCATGGGCGACATTGTAATGGCCGCCGCTACACTCATCTGCGCATAAGCGAACTTGTAATGGTGGCCGCTGCTTCGCGCGATCTTCTGCACATGCGCAACCACTAGCGCCAATCCCAATATGGCCGGCTCCACACCTGAAGCTACACTGCGCAGGCGCGAGCTTTCGCGCATGCACGAACGCGTCCAATATGGCGGCGCCTGTCTGCAGATGCCGCCGGGAGCTCCCAGCGACGCGCTCACCCACGCTGCTCCCCGGCACAGCGCAGTCCCCAGAGGCTGCTGGGAATTGTAGTCCACTCAGGACCTCTTTAACATTTGGGCCGCGTGCGCCTACTTCACTGCGCATGGGCGACATTGTAATGGCCACCGCTACACTCATCTGCGCATAAGCGAACTTGTAATGGTGGCCGCTGCTTCGCGCGATCTTCTGCACATGCGCAACCACTAGCGCCAATCCCAATATGGCCGGCGCCACTCCTGAAGCTACACTGCGCAGGCGCGAGCTTTCGCGCATGCACGAACGCATCCAATATGGCGGCGCCTGTCTGCAGATGCCGCCGGGAGCTCCCAGCGACGCGCTCACCCACGCTGCTCCCCGGCACAGCGCAGGGGTAACCGCTACTCCGCGCAGGTGAGGGGCGCCAGGGGGGACCCTGTTACATAAGTATTTGTGAACACATTGTAATAAATGTAATGAGTGGCAGGTCACAGTTTGCAGTGTGAAATCCCTGAGGTTACAGAGGAGGATGTAATCTGTAAACTGAAGCTACAAATATTACTTGTTTACCTACTTTTCCCCTTGTATCAGGACAATCCCCCAAACCAACGATCAGAGCCGTTCCCAGCCCAGTGATTAAGAAGGGGGAAATGTCACCATCCGGTGTGAGTCTGAAGAAAGAGCGGCGAGATTCACTTTATCTAAAGCTGAAGATAAAAAATATACAGAGAAGGACGTTGATGGCGATGTGGCAGACTTTATTATCACAAATGCTAAGGATGAAGATGGCGGAAAGTACTACTGCAATTATATGATACATTTGGGCGCCTCATGGTCTCACGGCAGTGAGTTTCTTACAATAAAGATAATAGGTGAGTAATTGCAACTTGATTACAGTGTTTACACATTGTTCATGAATGAAAAGCAGACAGTATAAACGAGAAAAATATAAATAAATATATACAGGCATACCCCGGTTTAAGGACACTCACTTTAAGTACACTCGCGAGTAAGTACACATCGCCCGATAGGCAAACGGCAGCTCACGCATGCGCCTGTCAGCACGTCCTGAACAGCAATACGGGCTTCCTACCTGTACCGAAGCTGTGCGCAAGCGGGGAGACTATAGAGCCTGTTACAAATGCGTTATTTACATCAGTTATGCACGTGTATGACAATTGCTGTACAGTACATGCATCGATAAGTGGAAAAAGGTAGTGCTTCACTTTAAGTACATTTTCACTTTACATACATGCTCCGGTCCTATTTCGTAGGTTGTGAGGATGTGAGGTTATGAGATGGAGAGTAATATCACTTTAATGATGGAGAAAGTCAAATTTTTTTTCACGTGGTGATGTTAAATAGATCGCACTAATTCTTCATAGAAATAATTGGATATGAACTTTCAAAGCCTTCCAAGTGTTTTTTCTTAAGATAATAATAAGAATATTATTTTATGATATGGCACTTACTATATACACAGCACTGTACTGTACACACAATGTTGCAGGCATTGACAGTGGGATTTTAAACGGATTGTCAAATCACGTTAAAGTGCAGCGTTATTAGCACTGAGATAATTATTTATGTCTGAGCTTAATATGGCAAATAATCTGTATGAGATGTAAGAAACCTGATTAAAGCTTATAAATATTTTCTATCTGAGGCTAGTGAGCTCTTTACAGATCATAGACAGACTGTCTACGATAAACCTCATGTAGGCCCAGCACTAAAAGGTATCACTACCAACAACATAATCTGTCTCCACTGTAAAATGTGAATAGTAAAGTGTCACTGACGTGGTGATGTTTAGATATAGAACAGACCATAGAAATCTTCCTCTACTGCTAATTACAACAGACGACAGAGAAGCCCAATGCTACAGTACATCCAACATGACAGAAATACACAGTAAAATAATTATATATTCTCTTGAAATAGGGTCATTTAGTTTAACCCTTTGGCCAAAGCATTGTAAACTTGCGAGCCACGTCAAGGCAGACACCTGTTCGCAAGTCCTAACACTACCAGATAAAATACTAATATACCTCTATTAGGATTAAAATTCTCATTTACCTCTATTAGGAGGGAGAAAGACCACAGTGGGTCTATATCCAGCAGAATGAGGAACTTGCAAACTAGGGAAGTGGGGAGGGGCAGGCTTAAAACCTGGGAAGGAGGAGCCACTAACCTCCACCAGCTGGAACAGCTGAGAATACAGCTTTGTGGGGGCTCAGGGGTTCCCAAAAAGAGCTTGCTGGGGTTCTGTGTTTTGTCTACTGCTAATTAGTAGGATATTGGGATGTTTTAAAAGCTTATAATTTGGCCGAGTCTGACATTGCTGCTTTAATGACGGTGCTTGTGTATCTAACATATTATTGTTCAAAGTAAAAACTCCCATTTCTTTAATAAGATTTGGTGTTTTGCAGCTGAGAGTGTTGGACAGATATTTCTACAAGGGGGATATGTATCAAACAGATCTGTTTGGGGGGGGGGGTAAATAGCACCACATGTATCAAAGAAAAAAACAGGAAATGTATCATGACTGAATGTCTGTCAGCAGCAAAATCGAGAAAATTGTGGTGCAAAAAATCTACCCATTGGGGGTTATGTATCTTAGGGGCTATTAACTAGCCTCATGGGTGCAGAACTGGGGCAAAACCAGTGCAAAAGAATTGTACCAGATTTATCAAAGGAAAAAATCTAATTGCTTGCAATAAAATTCCTTTTCTTTGTTAAAACTGGTGCATAATCTTACTCTATTTGTATCCTACATCTGCAGCCAGGAGACTGTTTAGCCAATTTAGAGTTGACTAACAACAGTGGAGTTGTGGAGCAAACTGCTGTTTGCACCTCATGAAAAAAGACCTGGCTTTAAAGTGGCTAAATTAAAACAAGAAAAATGGGAAACAGGGAGACACCCGCTCAGCCTCTAGGTTGTATATGTAGGGATGGATGGGTGGACTAGGGGAATAGTATAAGGCAGGGGTGCACAAACTTCTTGTGCTGCGCCCTCGCCCCCCCTCCCCCCGGCCTTCTCTCTCCCTGTCTGGCACCCCCCCTTACTTCTAATGCGGCATCAAATGACGCCGCAGGGTCTTATGACGTCACGGGACACACAGAGTTATTTGACGCTGCATCTCCATGGCAACTGGCATCAAATGACACGACGGGTCATGTGATGTCACGTCACATGACCCCGCGGGGTAGTTTCACATCCGTTGCCATGGAGACGCGTGAACAGAAGCGGGGACTGAAGCTGGGTAAGCGAGCCACGCCCCCCAAATAAGTCTCGCGCCCCCCACTTTGTGCACCCCTGGTATAAGGCAAAGCAGGGTTCTCAGTCAGGCTTTCTCGTCAGAGGTGGAGAGTAGGCTGTGGAATAGCCCACAGTTGCGTTCACTCGCTAACCAATCCTTCCTTAGAGGGTTATTTAATAAAATCTCCCAAACGTTAAAATGGGGCAAAACCAGTACATAGCAATTGGATTTTTCTCTATGAATATTGTGCAAATGTTTTCAACGTGATTCATTTTCCACAATACATTTGGTGCTGCTTTTCCCCTTTTGGGTCATTTCTCAGCCAGGAGAGTTGAGTAAATAGACACTTCACTAGTTGGAAGGAAGCACAGTCATTTATCTTAGGGATCTGTTGGGTCATTTATCACAGTCTCCTGGCTGCAAAACTGGGGCAAAGAAAGCTGCATTAATTACAAAAATTCTTGACCATTGTAATTAATGGGATTTGTTTAGTTAATAAATCTGGTGTAGTTTCTTGCTCCACTTTTTCAGCCAGGAGACTTTGATAAACAACCTCTTGTATGGGGAAGGTGTGTGGGAGCAATGATTAATTCTGTGCTATTTACAGAAGTTGGGCTTCCATCAGTCTTTCCAGCTGTCCATGTTCCTGACCTGTTCTAGTTATACTATGAGTGTAGAGATGCTGCTCTCTCGGAGCTGTGTAAACTGTACTGTACATAAGTAAATGTTATCTGACATTTCCTCACTGCCAGATCATCCTATATTTTTTATGATCAAAAATGTTCCCCTCTTGTGTTTGTTTCTACTGACATCCTACAAATATACTAATACTTCCCTTATTTTTCAAATAGATTGCACCAACACAAACACAATTCGGATGGCTCTGGCTGCATCATTGATTATTTTCACCAGCCTCCTCCTTGCTGAATACTGCTACAGCCACAAGAAGCAGCAAGCTATGACTTAAATGTACTATTTACCGATCAGATGATACAAACAAAATGTTTTTGTCTAATTTTTCCTGTGGGAAGCTGCTTTGCAATTAAAGTTAAATATCTTCAGACTGCCTGCAAGCTGGGTTTAAAGTAAGAATGTATTGTTAAAGCTGGACAATAAAAATGAAAGGCAGGTCCCCCCTGGTCTCCCCTCATCAACAAATAGCCCTGGTAGGTTTGGGCTATTACTCTGTCCTCCTCCTGTGCAATAATACCTGGTAAGGGCAGGTTTGCCAGATGTAATCTTGGGTTTTCCCAAGTTCATGCAGTGCAGTGACTCAGTTAAAGCAGTGTCATCAGGCTTTGTGTCCAATTAGAAGACACAGGGGGGGGGGGTGCCTGTTGGAGCTGTTTACTGTGCTGTCACTTCCTATTTAATCAGTTGGTCTCTACCCTTGAGAGAGACCGGGAACCAGTGATAACCTGCCAGGGCTCTGATAGGCTTAAGGCCTCCCCTAGGGGAGACTGGGGTAATCCCATACCTCCTACCCTAAAAGAGGGTAGGGGGAGCAGGAACCACTCTTGGTGCCCTTGGCCAGGAGTGAGTTAGGGGACATCCTGAGGGTGAATACCTTCTGTCTGCTGTGTGTGAGTCTGCTGCTGAACAGAGAAGATATAATAAAGACCATCTGCTTTTTACCTATACCTCCTGCCTGAGAGTGGAATATATTGGGAGAAAGGGAACATAACTCTTTTGCAGATACTTCACCCCATACCACTGGGGTCTGCACAAGATGGAGGTGCTGCATCAGTAAGAAGAATTCGGGCACAGCCCCAGAAGCCTGTCCTGTTATCCCCCATGTCATCACGGGAGACCCAGGGCCCCCTGTAACCAGCAGATATGCACCAACAGGAGCGATGTAACCGGAGTGCAATTTTCCTTAGGAGACCCTATGTGAGATTGGGTAGGAGAAACAGGGTTACAAACCTTTTAAAGGTGAACTAAATGAGAGCCAAACCAGTCTGGCTGTCACAAGCTACCAGTAAGAGAAAACATCTCACAGTCCGTGCTTTCTTGGTCTAGCAATGGCACGAATGAGTAAAGAGAGCGCCTCTGTATGATAACGCTTGGTATCAAAAGGATACATGGCTACACACATTATGTCAGATTAGAGGACTCGGCGTCAGGGAAAAAGAGGCAGAACTGAGGAAGAGCAGCAGAAACAAATTGCTATTATGCAGTATAATGTATAGGGCTGCCAACAGCAGGGGACAAAGGGCACGGGCCGTTATATTTATAAAAAAAAATTATAAAGAAAAATGGCGGCGATTGCGCATGCGCAGAGACGAGGTCCCGCAGGGTGTCCTGTCTGCTGTCTGTGGGCCCTGCCTGCTGCCCTATCACGCTGTTGAAAAGAAAAAACATGGCCCCCATTACTAAAGGGCTTGGGACAAGGGAGCCCATTATCGCTGGGTCTTCCCTTTTGGACTTATGGTGGTAAAGAATGGTGCGATACACACACTAAAACACCTGGAAGAGGGTGAAACATTTCTCCAAAAACTCAGGTTAACCCTGATTCTGTTAGCCCCACTAACCTGCCATCTGAGGAGGAAACTTCTCCTGGTCCGGTGTGGGGAGAAGTGAGGGCAGCGTCGAGCTCCCAGAGAAACAATCTCACAAGCTGAAACAGTTGTGGTACCAATTGAACACCAATTAAGGGCTTAAAGGGGCCCTGCCATTTGTTACCAGTTCTTTAAAAAGTTTACATTAGTTAGTAGTTGCAGTACTTACCCTGACCACTTCGGAAAATGGTGTATGGAGTGGCGGCCATTTTGACGCAAGATGACTGAACCCTGGGAAGACGAGAAGAATCTGAGATCCCCAACATGGCGGCAAAGGAAGGAGTCGGTAACCGGTCCACTTACAGCGATCCAGGGAAGTTCAGCGGTACGCCAGCAGCCTAGATGACAACAGCGACAGGCACAAAAGACCAGAGCATACAGGAGAGGTGCAGCAGGAGCAAGCAGGGAGCAGTGAAAATGGAGCGAGTGGCCGGGGGCGGGGGGGGGGGGGGGGGAGGGGGTTGGAGGCGGAAAGGTGGAGGGAGAGAGAGGAGGGAAGCTGGAACCGAAGCAGGAACTGTAAGTAATATCTGCACAGGGTTTAAAAGGGGGAGAGCCTGAAGAAGGAACACCGACGAGGAACCCATTCACCTTGCACTTAAGCTGGATAAGAGGGGCCAGTAGAGACCCCTGGACATGGTCTCCTAGGGGGACGAGTGTCAACTGGGGGAGACTGGCTACTTTGCTGTGGTGACCGAGTTATGAAGTGCCCGAGCCTGGGAATTCAGAAGGGAGGAGGGGAGAGGACAACAGGTGTAATTGCGGGGGCCCATGCCGGCGGCTGAGGGGGCGATGCCTGCCACGAGATCGGTAGAGACCCTGGGGAGCTGTATGAGGTTGCTCGAACAGACGTAGATCTCACCTGACGGAAAATATAGCTGGGGAGAGGGTGGGCAACAGACACATGGAGGAGAGGGGGGTTGGGCTTGGGGGGGTGTATCACCAATGAACAACAGAAACAGTACCTTTGCTTGGACAGAGGGAAGTGGCTGCCCCGCTCCAATAGGAAATAGCTACCAGTGTATATATGTAGTTTTAGGGGGGGTCGTGCCCGCATATGAGCTCAAGAACACAGCAGCCTCACACACCTTAAGAGCCCTCAGGGCTAGTGGCAGGCTATGCTTAATCTTTCAAGCAAGGGAGGCCTAAGATGAGTATTAAATAGAGCAAGAACCCCTAGAGAGACATATAACTGAGATAACACAGGCCATAATTTACTTGGTTAAGACCACAGATATCACGATCACTCTGCAGTAGCTATCAGGCACAACACATAGGGTCTCGAGAGATTTGGGTTTAGGTGTTACATCTCCAATTGTGAAGGGAAGCATAGGCTAAAGGGAGGTACTTTAGTTGTAAAGGTGTGGTTTTGAAATAGGTTTGACGTGGTTGATGTTATTGATGATGTTGATGTTTATATATATATATGATTAATACTAAATATTTTTCTTCAAATGTTGCATGCCGATTTAAACAGTAAAGATACGTTGAGATGCCGGAGTCGGAAGCTCTCTGGTTGTCTACCTGCATCTCGTAGAGTTGCTATGGCAGTTTGCCAGGCACTCACACAAGTCCTAATAATCAACAATTGGGGTGACTTTACCGCTCAGCCTAATACAAAATGGGTGATATTATATTCAATTGTATTAACAGGGTGCAATAGGATACTACTGTATCATTTTAGCAAAATAGGTTCCAAGAAGGAACCTGAAAAGGTCGTATATATAGCACTCGCTGTGGAACATAAATACATTGACTAATAGTCTAGAGATTCTCAATATCTCCACATAAGAGTCAATAGACCAAGGCTAGCCAGAAATTGATACATATATTATATATGTCCACATAGGACTAAAAAAAATCAAAATAATAACATTTTAATAATAATTAACGAAAAGGAGTGAACATATAATACATAGTGTAATTAAAAGTCCTCATGAGGTTACCGCCTCAGTGTGTGTAGATATAGTGTAAAACATGTATTTCTATGTCATAGGTACAGACCGCCTATAGTAGTTGACAAAGTGAGAATATGATGCAAGGAGGGGGGGGGCTGATCTGACATAAACAGCACTGGGATCTAATCTGCCATTTTGAGTCAGCATCCATCTTAGGTGCCTCATATTGTCATGTCTATTTGTCTGCACGAGTGTTGGTATGGAAGCTAGTTTAAAGACATTTTTTTCTTTTCTGCTCCTGAAGTTTCAAATGATATTAAGCTGTTCAGCTAAGCCACAAGACCTTGAAGAGGAGAGAAAAGTGTGAATGTTATGAAAATAAAATATAGATAACCAGAATGTCTCGCATTCCGAGGGAGGTGCCCATGAAGTCCTGTATGTAGAGTAAAGGTCAACGGCTTGGATAAGGTGTTATTGCTGAGTCATTTCATTTCTAATATGAATCCCATAATAATGCTATTAACTCAATGTGTTCATGTTCATATTTTGTTTATCTTATATGCTTACATAGTGACGAACAAGCAACCTCGTTTAGGGGGCGTGGGCTTAGTATTTTGTGTATAAATAAGGCCTGTATGCCACCATGTCGTTGGGGGGAGTGTTTAATTTGAACCTCCCTTCTGCGTGTGCACCGCACAATGCAATAAACTTATTTGTCATTCTGCAATAGATCCTCAGATTGATGTGTCTTATTTATCCACGCTTTTCACATAGTATACTCCAAGTGGGAGATAAGGCAATCAAGGTAGATATCATACTCCAACACTTCTAACAGGTACAGCAGTACAATATGGATCTCATAGCTGGATCATATTGTAATATACATATAATAATATAATGAGAGTAGATATTAAAAGTCCTCAATATATGTATAAACACGGTTGATTCATATTATATATACTTATAACAATGTAATAGGAGTAAATAGTACATTCCTTAATACAGTATATGTATAAATAAACTTCTACATGGATGTGTATAACCACAAGAGTTAGTAAAGTAGCTACACAAATGTCCACGCTGAATATATCTCACATGTCCTGCATGGACCAATCCATAAATGTAGCCAAACACATACCCAATTTGATATAAGTACAACCTATATATGCTATGTAGGTAATATGATGCCTAGACCTAAATGTAACAGGCAAAATAGCATGAAATGGGTTATATCAAATGAGTGTGTGTATAAGGGCTACACAGTATATAACAAGTAGTAGTAAGGCAATGAAGAAAGTGTATACTAATATGAAAAAAAAACGCGATACAAGCCGTATGTATGGATCTGCTATTGCTGCACCAAGATGGCGGCACCTCGTTTCAGGACATCACTGTCGTTACGTCATCGATCCCCAACGCGTGTTTGTGACACAGCACGCTTTATCAGGAGGAGGAGGAGTCAAATGACCGGCAAGCCAACATTTTAATACCAGCGCTAGGAGGGACATAGATGTAATTAGTGATTGAATAAGGCATCCACGAATCGGATTCGAGATCGCCAAAATAATAAATAGAGTAGAAATCAAATTACTGTATATACAAATGATAGCACCAATATTCATTAAAAAAAAACAGATAAAGGCCTGCGTAAAACCATATAAAAGATATAATCATCCATCTATAGCTCCTAAATATATACTTAAATGGACTCATAACTAAAGGGATTATATGAGAAAAATCCACATGTAAATAACAACAGATCTTAAAGTGTGGCTAGCAGAAGGCAAAAT
This sequence comes from Ascaphus truei, assembly GCF_040206685.1. Lineage (NCBI taxonomy): Eukaryota > Metazoa > Chordata > Amphibia > Anura > Ascaphidae > Ascaphus > Ascaphus truei. The sequence goes on along the minus strand of NC_134488.1, from coordinate 104,337,079 downwards.
ACAATACTTAAAAAACAAAAAGATATATGCATATATTAAAATATTGTATAAAGTAAAAAGTATATATGTGATGATGTATGATGGGTAACACAGATGATATATAATATATAATATATTACAGTTAAAAATACTATGATAAAAACTTAGACACTCAGTGATGTAGAATTGTGCTAAACTAAAGGATCTGCCCCTAAGGTCAATACAGATCAATACAAAGGATATAAATAACTATCCTAATAAGTGTGTTTGTGTAGAAATGTGAGCCCCTAAGTGATCTGCCCATACGGTCAATACAGATCATGATGGATATTAACCTATATACCTTGATCCCCCCCCCCCCCAAATATATTATGATAATAATGATACTGAAGAAAAACCATATACATCTAAACAATATCATTATTATGTGTAGGGGTGTGATTATAAAAGTGTTAGAGAATAATTCATGCTAATGTAACGGGTATTCCCTATGAATACAACCGCTACTACCTGCTGTGCAACCTGTGTGGCTCTCAGGAGCCTAAGCCTCCGCATGGGGAACCTGGGGTACATGCATGTGGTACTGTACATCTCGTGGTGCAACGCCTCCACCTGGGAGGGATCCCAACGAAGTGGAAGAAGGCCCTCACAGGAAACAATCACACAAAGCAAACAATATAAAACAGGACTGGCTTTACTGCATAGCAAAACATATATCATCACAACCTTCATGCGCCACGGCGGACGCTAACCACACTGCGCCACGGCGGACGCTAACCATACTAGACGTCACGGCGGACGCTAATCACACTAGGCATCACGGCGGACGCTACCACCTCTGGCGTCACGGCGGACACTAACCTCCCACAGAGTGATCCCACCCCGTGTCCAGTAACCCCCACCCAAATGTCTCGCACCCCCAAAGTCAAATACCACTGTGCATGTGTATGTGTGACTGCGCAGCCACTATGTCTGGTGATAGGCCTGGTTGGTGCACGTGAGTTGCAGGTTACCTGCCCGGGCTCCAGCCACGGGTACCGCGATATCACTGGAGGTCCGCCCGATCCGACGTTGTCCTCCACACCGCGTTGGGTGAATTCCAGCGCGGATAATATCACCTTAGTCCCAGGGTCTTTGGTGATGTTCTGAGCCCAGAACCCACCTCGCAGGGCCGCACGGCTTCAGCACTGTGTCCCTGACTAAGCTACCAATAAATGGGGCAGTGTCCCTATCTAGGGCCTGTACCTATACTCCACAAGCTACTAGGTGGCTCAGGACCTAACTGGGACCTTGGGGGCTGCTGGCCTAATGCAGAGGGTCACTGACCCCTGCATCCACCTCTTACCCCTAGCTGGTCCGGATCCTGACTGCCTGCGTGGCTGCAAACCCCGCAAAATGTATCCATCTGTTCCCAGGCAAATCCCTCAGCCCTATTGGCTCCCTGGCGTCAGGTGTCTCTGCCCCTATGCACCCTGGGGGCTGGCAGACTCATCTCGCGCATGCGCGAGCTATCTGGGGCCTCCCGCGCTGTGCTCTGCCACTGCGCATGCGCAACAGCCCTAACATGGATCAGCACATTACCGATTCCTCGACTATCAGGTTCGATACACAGGAAGTCCATACACACCAGGTCCATTGGACCAGAACTCTTCAGATGGGCCATGGGAGCTGCTCGGGTAGGCAACGTCTTGCGTTGAACGCACCGGGAACAACGGCGGCAGTGTTGTTCCACCGCTTCCCGCATCTTGGGCCAGTAAAACCGGTCTCGGACTAGCCCAAAAGTCTTCTCTACACCGAGATGCCCGTGTTCATCGTGTAGAGACTTCAACACCATATATCTCAAGTTTTGGGGTAGAACTAGATGTCGCCTATCAGGGTGGTTATGATATTGGACTACCCTATAGAGCAAACAATTATCTATCTCGAACTTGTCCACCTCACGCATGAGTAACGCGACCAGATCTCGGGGAGCACTCTTCAATATAGCGTGGTTCTTTCGCTGAACGGCTTGTCGGATTATGCTGATCACTGGATCTCTTAATTGATAGTCCACTAAGTCTTTCCATCTTATGACTTTGTCCTGGGTTATGTTCATCCCTGCGAGGTCGCAGTAGGCAGCAGGGATCGCCTGCGACTGGCACCCTAACGAATCAGCAACTCTTAGTTCAGAGAAAGCGACCTGATCATTGATGACGGCCGCTATACTACACATTGCTCGCATCCCAGGACCAGGGATCTCTTCCCATTCATCATCGTCAGGGGTAGCACTCAATCCTGGTCGTCGTGATAGAGCATCGGCCCCAATGTTCAGAGGCCCTGGCTTGTACTTCAGGGAGAATCGGTAGTTACATAGTGTCGCCAGCCATCGGTGTCCGGCTGCATCCAATTTGGCGGAAGTATTGATGTACGTGAGGGGATTGTTATCGGTCCTTACCTCAAACGTAACACCATAGAGGTAATCATGAAGTTTCTCCGTGATCGCCCATTTGAGAGCCAGGAACTCTAACTTGTGCACCGGATATTTCTGCTCACTGGGTGTCAGACTGCGGCTGATGTAGGCTACAGGCCGAAGCCCGTCGGGGTGCTTCTGATGAAGGACAGCGCCCAGTCCATTGAGACTGGCATCCACATGCAGGACATATGGTTGCTCTGGGTCAGCATATGCAAGCACTGGTGCTTCTGTCAGGCTTTTCTTCAAGTTCAGGAAGGCCCGTTCACACTCAGGCATCCACTTATCGCCAAACGGTTGACGGGCCGACGTGGCCTTTCTCCCAGTATCTTCAGGGTATATCTTCAGCAAATTGTTCAAGGGTTTAGCTCGACTAGAGTACCCTTCCACGAACCGACGGTAATACCCACAGAAACCGAGGAAGGATCGCAGTTCCGCGACATTATCGGGACGCGGCCAGTTCACCACCGCTTCTACTTTGGCCGGATCAGTAGCAATCCCCTGGGCAGACACGATGTGTCCCACGTAGGTCACTGAGGTGTGGCAAAACCTACACTTGTCGAGTGATAGCTTCAATCCTTCTTGGCCAAGACGATCTATCACCTTCAGCAGCCTCTCCTCGTGTTCTTCTAAGGTCTTCCCAAAGACAATGATATCGTCCAGGTAAACCAGACACTCCCGAGGGTTCATGTCCCCTATTGTCTTTTCCATCAACCGCTGGAAGGTAGCAGGGCTCCGCATATACCTTGGGGCATACGCGTGAACTGGTAGAAGCCCAGAGGACAGACGAAGGCAGTCTTTTCCTGATCCTCTTCACTCATGGGTACCTGGTAGTACCCAGATCGCAAATCGAGCACACTAAACCATTGGCTCCCGTTCAGAGCATTCAGGATCTCTTCAATACGAGGGAGATTGTATTGGTCAGGTACCGTACGATTATTCAGCGTTCGATAATCGACGCACAATCTTACAGATCCATTCTTCTTCCTTACTACCACTATGGGTGATGCATAAGGACTCCGCGACTCCATCAGTATTCCAGCGGTCTTCATCTCCTCCAGGACATCCCTTACATCGTCCACATCCCTGGGGGCGATACGACGAGAGCGTTCACGGAACGGAGTGGCGTCACTCAGCCTAATAGTGTGTTGGGCGCTGCGACTGCGGCCCACATCCATCTCGCTGGTAGAAAATACTGTTTTTCTTTCCTTCAGCTTGGCTGTCAGTCGATCCTTCCACTCTGTTGGCAGGGTCGAATCTCCGAAGTTGAAGTCCAGGTCGACTAACCGCTCACCTACTGCAGCGGCGTTCACCTGGGGCGCGGTTTCTACCGGGCTGACGGGATATATACTGCCCAGACTTTGTCCTACATCGATGTCCATTGGGAATGGAGAGATGTTTTGGATGTACACATGGGTTCGGAGAGGAACTCGGGTCGTCCACTCTCTTACTTCAGGTATTACCCGATATCCTCTCTGGATCTCTTCCTCAGGGTCACTCTCCAGAGAGAACAGATGATCGGTCTCCTCCCGATCCGGATAACAGCACCAGACGGCCAGGTGTTTCACTCCCCCTGGTGAAATGGTCGTCAGTCCGCGTTGACGATTGTAGAGGTCCCCGTGACGCTCTAGGGCATATACTCGGTTGCACTCCTCTCTCAGTACAGGATCCAGGCGTGTATTGGCCATTGGCAATTCATTAGTCTCCTTCAGGTAGGCTCTGATTACAGCTCGTACTATATCCGTATTTGTCCCCAGGATGACCGGGTACTGACACTGTCCTTGAGGCTTTGGGCACACCATTGCCTCCACATTCATGGGATGTTTCTTGCCGGTATTCAATTGAAGTATCTCCAGTTGAACGCTCACAATCCCATTGATAGGGTAATCCTCGTTGCTCAACCCCCTCACCTTCATATGTTCCGCCGACCGCAGGGGACAATGCTTCAGGTGCTGGTCGTAGAAGTGCCGGTATATTATGGTCACTTGAGACCCGGTGTCCAATAGAGCAGCAGCATAGACTCCCTCTACTACCACACGTACAATGGCCGAAGGGCCCACCTCCCCCTGGAGTTCCTTCGCCTGGGCTCAGGTCAGGAGGGGCTTCGGAAGGCGTGGGGGTGGCCTCGGTGGTTTTGGCTTCTGAGGTCTGCCTCTGACAGATCATAGCCCTGGCCGAGCTTCCTTTACGGGGCGTTTCCTTTTCTTGGGTGACTCCATTAGGGCACTCTCTAGAGAAATGGCCTTTCTGTCCACAGGTATAGCAGACGACGTCTTTGAGGTCCAGTCGTCTTGAGTAAGTGGGGGAGGATCTCCCCGAAGCCCGCCCTTTTGTTGAGGGCGACTTGGGTGGCGCATCTTCCTCTTTGACAGGTGTCTTGGTCCGGCGAGCGGAGGCTCCCGGGGTGTCACTGACCGGAGGATCTCTGACCTTGGTGCCTGCATGCAGCTTGGTATAGGCCTCATGCCCTTTTACGATCCCCAGAATGTCCATGAAGGTAGGGGGAGGTCCCTCCTTTAGTGAGCACCTGATCATGATCACGATGTGATGAGTGGGGATGGCCCCTCGGAGGAACTGCTTGCGCCGATATTCGTCCATCTCTGAAGATAAGATGAGGCCGCAAGTTCGCAATTTCCACAGGACCAGCTGGATGCGTTGCAGGAAGTCGGACAGGTCTTCCTTCTCCTTCTGTCGGAGAGCGTAATATTTGAACCACAGCTCGCTCTCCTCTTCCTCTTTGCCATAGATCTGGACTAACAAGTCTACCATCTGGTGAGCAGAGAGATCAGGGTCTTGGTCACGCTGTGCACTGACCATGGTGGCCGCTAGGGGTCGTAGACTTTCCAGGATTCTCTGCCGTCTGACCGTTTCAGAGCAGGGCCATTCGTCGATCACCTTGAGGGTGTGCTCCTTCCAAGAATCGATACTTTCTTCGCCTGTGGGGACAGGAACCGTTCCTGAGAACGCCTTCAATTTCCTATAATTTTGGGCTTGAGCGGACGTAGTTATCGCTTCCACAAGCTGCGGGAATGTCACTCCTAGCAGAGAGCCATCATTGTCGGAGCCACTGGCTATCGCTGCTCGCTGCCTGTTAGGGGTTGGGGTAGAACTGTTCACGGACCTGTTAGTAACCGGTGATGTTGGCGGACTACCGGCCCAGCTGGTGGCCCCTTGCCTAGCATCTGAAGAGAAGGTCACTCTGGGTAGGGATATATCTGATCGGATGGGTGTACTGGCGGCCATATCTCTGTCGTCCCAACCCTCATGTCTGGGGAGGGAAGTGACGTGACTGGAAACAGTTCCCGGGTAAATTAGAGGGCACCCTTGCGGCAAAGTCTCTGGTAGATACACTACTCGTGGGCCTCTATCAGGAAGTATAGCTTGTTCAGTGGCTAGCAATAGGGTGTTCTCTTGCTGGTCAATGTTATAGTGCTTGCTGATGAGGCGGGCGCCCGCCCGCCAGACCAGGTAATGTCCTTACTGCGCTGCAGACAGTAAACATGGAGACATCAGCAGGCACCCCGTCTACGGCGACCACGTGTCGCAGAAGCTCTCCTAGCTTTTCCGCCCAGTCGGCCACTTGTTTGGGCGTGAGCGCAGACATGCTGACTGACAGGGTAACGGTAACTACAAAGTGGGGCACCCCAGGACTCTCTCAGCAGCGCCTCCAAATGTAACGGGTATTCCCTATGAATACAACCGCTACTACCTGCTGTGCAACCTGTGTGGCTCTCAGGAGCCTAAGCCTCCACTTGGGGAACCTGGGGTACATGCATGTGGTACATCTCGTGGTGCAACGCCTCCACCTCGGAGGGATCCCAACGAAGTGGAAGAAGGCCCTCACAGGAAACAATCACACAAAGCAAACAATATAAAACAGGACTGGCTTTACTGCATAGCAAAACATATATCATCACAACCTTCATGCGCCACGGCGGACGCTAACCACACTGCGCCACGGCGGACGCTAACCATACTAGACGTCACGGCGGACGCTAATCACACTAGGCGTCACGGCGGACGCTACCACCTCTGGCGTCACGGCGGACGCTAACGTCCCACAGAGTGATCCCACCCCGTGTCCAGTAACCCCCACCCAAATGTCTCGCACCCCCAAAGTCAAATACCACTGTGCATGTGTATGTGTGACTGCGCAGCCACTATGTCTGGTGATAGGCCTGGTTGGTGCACATGAGTTGCAGGTTACCTGGCCGGGCTCCAGCCACGGGTACCGCGATATCACTGGAGGTCCGCCCGATCCGACGTTGTCCTCCACACCGCGTTGGGTGAATTCCAGCGCGGATAATATCACCTTCGTCCCAGGGTCTTTGGTGATGTTCTGAGCCCAGAACCCACCTCGCAGGGCCGCACGGCTTCAGCACTGTGTCCCTGACTAAGCTACCAATAAATGGGGCAGTGTCCCTATCTAGGGCCTGTACCTATACTCCACAAGCTACTAGGTGGCTCAGGACCTAACTGGGACCTTGGGGGCTGCTGGCCTAATGCAGAGGGTCACTGACCCCTGCATCCACCTCTTACCCCTAGCTGGTCCGGATCCTGACTGCCTGCGTGGCTGCAAACCCCGCGAAATGTATCCATCTGTTCCCAGGCAAATCCCTCAGCCCTATTGGCTTCCTGGCGTCAGGTGTCTCTGCCCCTATGCACCCTGGGGGCTGGCAGACTCATCTCGCGCATGCGCGAGCTATCTGGGGCCTCCCGCGCTGTGCTCTGCCACTGCGCATGCGCAACAGCCCTAACATGGCGGCGCCCTGCTTCCCGAGCCGCCGGGCCGGTGGCAACGCGACCGCGGCCTTAGCGACGGCCCGCTCGCGTCCCTAGCTACCAGGGATTCCGCTGCTGCTCGCGTCCCTAGCTACCAGGGATTCCTCTGCTCGCGCGCCGGCCCCCCCTCACTCCCTCGCACACAGAGTCTTGCCAAAAGGGAGGAGGGGGTCAGCCACACTAAAGGGGGACCTGGCTACACTAATAATACTAAAAATATTATAATAAAATATAGCGACAAAATAAATGATTAAAGTGTCTATACCCACATACATATAAAAGGCCAACATATTACACGTATATTTTGGAAAAAAGTTTTAATGTTCCTACAGAACTCTCTGGGGTCCTTCCTGGTGACCAGATCCTGGTCTCTTGCCGGATGACCCTGTGTAGATTTCTCACTCTCTGAGTCGGAGACCGCGCTCTACAGCGGTGGATCAGAGCTGCCTGCCGGTGCCATCTCACTTTTATTGAAATAGTCAGTTAGCAGCAGGGTCCCCCTCTTAGCCTTGGCCCTCGTTGGCATCATGGTATATTCCGATTACTGTATCAGCCCCCGTTTGTGAGCTGCGGTATCTTTGATTGCCGATTATGCAATATACTAGCATCCATCTCTGAGCATCCATCTAACTCGCCGTCGCGCATGCGCATTGAGGTAATTCTAATTGTTTCCACCACTAATCTTAGCAAGTACTTGTTATCAGCAGAGTTTCTCACAAGCCATGTAGATGGCACTGCTACTTAATAAATATAGCACAGTCTTTCGAGAAGTGTCAGAAAAGAGAACGGGCAGTGACTGAAATCTGGGTGCTTATCTGCAGAGCACAAAAGAGGAAGCGCAGGCTGCAGGAGGGGATGTGTGTAATTACAGTAGGAGGCAGCGATCTTTAGCCTCTTGAGAAGTTAAAATATTTATTAATACGGGACCTTGGGATATTATTCAGAGGAACACCCACTGATTGCTGGCATGTCTTCTTATTCCATCTCCCTGATCTTTACCTGTGAGTACTGCTTATTGGAAAATAATGTAAATAATTTATTATAGCGTAAATATAAAAGCAAAAAGAGAGTTGTAACATTAACTGCTAATCTCAACATGAAACAATAGGGAGGGGGGTGGAGAGTCACAGAAAGCTAAGTTCCTCTTTTAATAAAGTATCCTCAGCAATGCTACAAGGTTTTTATAGGAGAAACACCACACACAACGGGGCATAATTATTAAGGCTGAGTCCCCGCTGGTGCTGAGAGCGCTCATGCTTAGAGAGCTCTCCAAGCATGAGTGCCGGGTGTCCTGCATGTACGAGCTCGCGCGCTGGAGGTGTGGGCATTGCGGGTAGTTGAGCACACGGGAAAGTATAGGTTTTTTGTTTACTTAAGTGCCGAACGGGGGTGAGCGTGTGTGCCCGCGCACGAACAGCGTGAGCGGGGCTCACATATAGCCATATATGTAAGTAACCTCCGCAAGTGCCACCCGCTCAGTGCTAGCGGGGACTCAGCCTAAAGAGTGGTGATTTTAGTGAAACTAGTCTGTGGTGCTGGACAGCTGCAGGGTATTTCCCTCAGGTTATCATTGTATTTACAAAGCTAATTGTGTGGACATACTGTGCAACAAGTGCATCAAAATACGCTGTAAGTAAAACATGTGCGGAACATGTAAAAAAAAGAAAAAAAGATATTGCCAAGAAAAGCATGTATTAAAGGGTTAGCCAATATAGAAATATATATTCAGTTGTCATATACCACCATTACCCACCCATATTAATGCATGGGATATGTTAAAAAGTGCTGTGTATGATTCCATATCAATTATAATTGTTTATACACTGAAATCTTTATTACTCAGATTTATATCATGTGTAATATCACTTAATTTTATTTATTTCAACATTTATAAGGTAATGTAACTTGTCACTTATATATAATGTAAAATATAATACATACGCAGTATTACTGTATCTCACATAATCAGTTACTCAAAAAGTTTAATAAGAGTAAATATTCTGCAGTATGGTACATTACATATCAGTATATTGTACTTATCTTCTATGTTGGACAAGGTATTTATGTAAACAATTCATTAATAGTCATTTCTAACTCTGAATCTGGGGGGTAAATAATGGGGCTAAAATGAGGTGGAAATATTGGCACATACCGTAATAATTACTCCTTGAGTCCTTAAATTCCGCATTAACAAGTAATTTGTAGTCACTAATATATATTTATTTGGTACATCTGATAACATGATATGGACACTGCACTGAAGCAACTGACAGTCCATGTGCTGCACACAAGTATATAAAAGCCACAATTAATCAGTACTTGCTGCATTTGTGTTAATCTGACACAATGGGGGTTATTTATTAAAGTCTCCGCCTGCAATTCTGGGTAAGAAAAATTGCAGCAAGTTTATACTAATATATACTAATACTCATCATAATTCATTAGTGTTATTTCCATCATGCTAATTATACCACACACACTATAACATTGGATACAAGGCGTTTATAATGGTCAGTGTTATGTAGTTATATATCACAGTTGTGTAAAAAAGAAAGTACACCCTCTTTGAATTCTATGGTTTTACATATCAGGACATAATAACAATCATCTGTTCCTTAGCAGGTCTAAAAATTAGATAAATACAACCTCAGATGAACAACACCACATGACCGTATCATGATTTATTTAACAAAAATAAAGCCAAAATGGAGACGCTATGTGTGAAAAACTAATTACACCCTTACTGCTTCCATAGGAATTAAGATGCTAAGTAGCAGACAGGTGCTGCTAATCAAATGCATGGGAGGAGTGGCTTAGTGAGTAAAGACACTGATGGGCACTGCGTTTGGAGCCTGGTTCAATTCCCGGTGTCGGCTCCTTGTGACCTTGGGCAAGTCACTTTATCTCCCTGTGCATCAGGCACCAAAAAAACCCATAGATTATAAGCTCCATGGGGCAGGGACCTGTGCCTGCAAAATGTCTCTGTAAAGCACTACGTAAAACTAAGCTTTAAATAGCACACGTACACTCTGACATCAGAATTTAACACATTATTGGATTTAATGCATAGATGTAATTTATACAAGGAGCTCCATTTTGAATCTCAATGTGGCCATCATAAGCCTCTTTAGTTGCTCCTTGGAAAGGAAGCAGGATAAAAGGAAAGGAAAACATTTAATCAGCGGTTAAAGGAGTCGTAGATAATTATGCAAAACTCTTTGGGCAGGTTTTTTGTTTTTTTTGACTCGCACAACAGAAAAAAAATTAACCACCCAACTTAGTGAGAAAAGATGGACTGGGGACTAGTGGACACACGAGACCTGATCGAAGAAGAGACAGGTAGCAGCACATGGATGTGAACACACCGGAGGTATCTCACGTGTGTACACAGGTATATCTCCACATGGTGTATAGAGGAGTGATTTGGGAACTATAGGAGTCTATCTTCCTCCATAATGCTATTGCACTTCCAATTCTTTGGGTATTTTTAATCAACCTTGATTTCAATTGGATTGCTTTTTTTTAGTTTATATACCGTAGTTTTTTTTCACCAGTTCTGCAGTTTTTAATAAATGTCCCTGTTTATTTCTCAATGATTGTAATTAAATATTAATTTTACTTGCAGATTGTTTGCTAGATGGAGTTCATTGGACCTGGGGTAAGTAGTCATATTAAATTATTTGAAAGACTATAGAACAAACTGGCACTCACCTCAAATGTATAGACATAAGTATTTTCTGTCTGGTAGATCAGGGGGACTCGGGACATACAAACCCTCCACCAAGGCTGTAAAAAAAAATAACACAAAAACTAAAACTCTGCTGCAGATCTTGTTCAGTAAAAACTAACTTATGTACCCGACTTCGCACAGGGTGCAGTAATTAAAATTACTAATAATAAATTGTGTGTAGTTATATAGAAATTACCCTATTTTACTTGTGTGATACAGGCCTGAAACCCTAGCTAAAGTACCCAGATGTGCATGTGTTTATATCTATCCACCAATATTGCAAATGTAACCTACAAGTGTACACCCCACGGTCCTCTTAGTCTGCGTGCAAAGCTCTCTAGGTTTCATGGTTTTGGAGCTATGGCTCTGACAGACAGACCGGAACTTTTATTGTTATAGATTTAATTTTTATTTTTTTTATGTTTTGGGGTCCTATATATTGGAGATGAACGCTTGCCTATTAGCAATAATCAATCAATTGCTAATCTGGATGCCGAAACATTCAGTGCAATTGGGGTTTAGTAAATGAAATCCACTGCAATGTAGTCAAAGGTTTGACTTTAAAAAAATCCAGCTGGTTTCGATCAAGTAAATAAAGTTGTATTACTGCACTAACAGGACAGGGTAACCGTAAGGTGACAGATCCATTGCATAGAAATGTATGAAAATACAGTAATCAAATGTATACACTATTCAGTATTGTGCAATTCAAATCATATCAGTCATTAAAATTGACAACATCTTCTAATCAATATCAAGATTTTAAGTAGTTCACGCTCTCAAAACGTTATCTTTGCTGTTCTAAATTAATTGGTCTATTATTGCATGTACCATCTCTCAATCCCTATCAGTTCTAACCAAAATATATTACTCATCCTCACCATGGGTCACTAGCCTCCTATCCCTGTCAGCCTTATCTTTGCTGTTTTTCATATCACAGTGTCCTACTGAAGCACGTCAACACAAATAAGGAGAGATCAACAGAAGTAGAATTAACAGATAGTTATTTCCTATTGCTAAACAGCTGAGACTAATAACTATCACTACAATAATAGATAATATGGTGCGCGTGTACGCTTATTTACCTCTTCTATCCACACCATAACCCTTCTTCAGGTTTATTATGTACAAAGGTTTAAATCGCATGTTTCTATTCCCCCAAAATGGTGTCAAAGCGTCCTACGTCTGAATCCTGTGATTCAATATTTTAACGAAAAACCAACACATCTGCTGCATATTCCATACTACAGGAAAATATGAAGATAGTTCAATTGCTACATTACACTCATCAAGTAAAGAAATCCCAATCCCTACTTTTAGTGATTGGAGATCGAACTTTAGGGAAAATGATTTTCTACCCTATGCATGCTAAAGGTCATTATTTGACCGTTTTTGACAATCTAGTCCTAAAGGATTTACGCTTGTTGTCTCAGGGTTTCTCTTTCTCCTATCTTGCCCAGGATAATTTGAACAAAGAAGAGAGATTAGCAATTAAAACATTACAGGACAATACCTCCCTAGTAATTAAGAGGGCAGATAAAGGGGGTTTAGTGGTTGTTTAGAGTCGGGTAAACTACCTCAAGGAGGCTTATCGCCAACTTGGGGATGTTTACACCTACTCTGAACTACCTGGTGACTCTTCAGATTATTATTTAAAATCTTTTTTGCAACAAATCAAACTGGGTGAAATCTCTAATGTCCTGAACAAGGAAGAGATTAAGTTCATTATTAACCCTTGTCCAGTCATCCCAATTTTCCACCATCTCCCAAAGAGCCATAAGACATTGGTCGACCCACCTGGTTGGCCAAGTGTCTAGTACTGAATCTTTGGGATATGGGTTGTCACAATACATTGATTGTTATCTACAACCCTTCATTAGGAGTCTTCCGTCCTTTGTTTTAGATTCAGGGGACTTGCTCACCCACTTGAGTGACATCAAGTGGGGAAGGCAATCAATTTGGGTCACATAGATGTGACCTCCCTCTATTCTATCATCAAATATGATCAGGGACTGATAGCTGGTCCATCATTTTCTGGAAAGTACAGATAGTCCTCTTTTGAACACCACTTTCATTATGGATGCAATTTTATTTTTACTCACTCACAATTGAGGGGGGAAGAGAGGTGAGGGGGAAAGAGAGGTGAGGGGGAAAGAGAGGTGAGGGGGAAGAGATGTGAGGGGGAAGGGAGAGGTGGATGTTTTGGGGGTTTGGGGTGAGAGAGCATGGCATGGAGTACAGAACTTACATTATGACTACATTATCACTTTACATTACACTAAATACATTATGCAGTTCTGAGTTTTGGGGTGTAATGGAGGAGAAAGCAGGGCATGGAGTACAGTTCATTACCAGGCTGTATTGCAGGATTTCTGTCTTGCAATAATGGGGGTGTTTCCTGAGCGTTAGCTTCGCCCGGCTCCAGACATGCAAAACATAAAAGTAGCATTAAACAATGAAAACTTGATAAAAGACAACTTTTAAAATTATTTTTAAAACATTCCTGTCACATTTTTATTTTGAAATTAAACATGTAGTCCTTCCCATAGCTCTGTTGTCTGTCCTTCAACCAGTTTTCAATCCAGGTGCATATATTTGTACTGAATCCAATTTTCATTATTTTGTACACCAACCTCTTGTGTGAAACCGTATATAGCCTTTTACAAAATCTAAGTAGACGACATCAACTGCATAATCCTGGTCTAAGTTCCTACTTACCTCCTCAAAGAAACTAATAAGGTTAGTTTGGCATGACCTATCCTTCATAAATCCATGCTGACTATTACTAATAATTTTGTTTTCCATTAGGTATTCCTGAATATTATCCCATATTAAACCTTCAAGTAGTTTCCCTACTATTGAAGTCAGGCTTACAGGTCTGTAATTTCCCGGTTGCGATCTGGCTCCCTTTTTAAATATAGGCACCACATCTGCTTTACGCCAATCTTGTGGTACCGAGCCTGTGGAAATGGAGTCCTTGAATATTAAATATAATGGTTTGGCTATTACTGAACCTAACTCCTTTAGAACTCTTGGATGTATGCCATCGGGGCTAGGTATCTTATTTACTTTCATTTTAACAAGCCTCCAATGAACTTCATCCTCAGTTAACCAAATTCCATTTCCTCCCCTACCTGTTTATTTAGCCACCTTGGTTTTGACTATTTCCTTTGGTTGTAATGCTAATGTAGCCCCCTGTAAACAGCACGGGCTACTAAATCTTCCTACTACTGTGGTAAGCCCTGTTAAGGCAGGCCCCAGTAGTAATCATGGGTTTTCCCCCCTTGCAAAGCCCTGCCTGCTTGATTAATACAAGCCTGTCCCTGCTGCAAACCAGTGCAGAGGGGAGGTCTTGTTGATGTCATAGGGGCGGGGCTGACCAAACTTAGTGGCTTTTCCTGCCTGTCAGGAGATCAGTCTAGAGAATCTATAGGAGTTCGTGGAGTAGTGAGTCTGTTCTAGTACTTCAGTCGAGTAGCAGTCTAGCCCCGGCAAGTGTGAGCAGACGAGTCAGTCTGTCGTGGAAGTCTGGAGTACTGTATAGGGAGAGTGTAGCTAGGATTCGGAGGAGTAGGGCCTAGTGTGATAGGTGGATCCATGCCTCTCACCCTGCTTAGGGGGTGAGGAAAGAGCTAGGCCCACCCGTAGCGCCCTTGGTTGCGGGTGGAGGCAGGGAGAAAGATACCTGCCTTACCATCCTGAGGCGAACGACCTGGCGGGAGAGGAGGAGGAGGTATACCGTGTACCTGTATTGATGTGCTGCTAGTACTGCCCTGCGAGAGTGAGTACAATAAAGACTCTGTTGCTTTCAACACTATGCCATGTGATTCTGGAGTATTCACCCCGGGACCAAGGGGGTTCTTCTACAAGGGTCCTTTCCCGTATCCCCGGGAATTGTAGGAGGTGGAGGCGCTGCACCACTAAGACTATATGGAGGCCAATACCTCAGAAGCCGATACCTGTTACCCCCCCAATAACATCGCGAGAAGCTCAGGCCCTCCTGTTCCAAACAGGTATGCACCACTCACAACCATGTAACTGCCCCTCATGCACCCTAGATACATCAGTTGAGTCTAGGGGGGGGGGGGGGGGGAATAAGGGTTACACTAATCTCATTGCCCCAGACTATATTTGATTAATTAAAATCTCCCATTATGCAAACATGACCTACCGTATTTCCTCGATTCTAGGACGCACTTTTTTCCTATTTTCACATTGCTAAAATAGGTCTGCGTTTTAGAATCGATGTATTAAATAAAATCAGCTAGGGGGCGCTGCTGCAGATGCCGGCAGGGATATTCACAATGTGCATGAAAAGCACATGGCTGCGATCACCCCCCCCCCCCCCTCCCTTCCCATGCGGTGCACAGGGATCGGAAATGCCTGCCAGGGCCCATCAACATTGCCCAGAAGTCCACCCCCCCCTTCCTGAATCCCCATGTGAAATGCAGAGGTGGCTGTGTCTCTCTGTGTGTCTCTGGATGTGTTTGTGTGTGTGTGTGTGTGTGTGTGTGTGTGTGTGTGTGTGTGTTTGTGTGTGTGTGTGTGTGTCTCTCTCTCTCTCTGTCTGTGTGTCATTCTCTGTGTCTCTCTGTTTGAGTGTGTGTGTGTGTGTGTGTGTATATGTCTCTGTGTGTGTTGTGTCTCTCTCTGTGTCTGTGTCTGTGTCTGTCTCTCTGTTTGAGTGTGTGTGTGTGTGTGTGTGTATATGTCTCTGTGTGTGTTGTGTCTCTCTCTGTGTCTGTGTCTGTGTCTGTCTCTCTGCTATCAAAAGCAAGAGAGGAGATTTTTAGAACATGTTCTTTTTACTTTAAGGAAAGCAATGAGTACAGGAATAAAAAGGTACTTGGTAACATCATAAAAAGGGGTCACTAAATGTATGTAACGGTTGTTCGTGTCTGGTCTGACCCACCCAATCTCACCTTGGCCCCTGTGGTCTATCCAGCCCCCATTACATGCTTGTGTATGGTGGTGCACCTGTAGGCAACAGGACTCCTGAGTCTCTCGCATGATGGTATTCGGGGATGTCAATCCAGACAGGTATATCTGAGGTAGTGTGTGTGAGTCCTACTTACATCACGTGCAGCGCCTCCACCTCATCAGGATCTATGCGTATGCAGGTAGAGGGTCCTGATGAGGAACTCCTTCTTGGTGGTGAGGACCCCTGTAGAGTAATTGCAGACTCACACCATGGGGTTCTCGAACAAGCCATCTTTATTGTGCATGGTGATAAGGGCCAGCTGCCCCTCACAGTCATGGACTCAGCCGCACATTGCTCCGTGATCCCCTTTAAAAGGTACGCCCTCCCAATGGAGTGGGATTCCCTCTTCCCGCCGGGAGATCACCCCTGTGCCAGGTCCCTGGACACAGTTGGCCTTCTCTGGCTGGATATCGTATAGTGCCACTAGTTACTGCACTAGTGG
This sequence comes from Ascaphus truei, assembly GCF_040206685.1. Classification (NCBI taxonomy): domain Eukaryota; kingdom Metazoa; phylum Chordata; class Amphibia; order Anura; family Ascaphidae; genus Ascaphus; species Ascaphus truei. The sequence continues at coordinate 104,320,716 of NC_134488.1, read as the reverse complement.
GCACCTTTGAACTTGCTGCTTCACCTTGTAACATCAACCCGCAGCAACCACACACTGCAACTTTTTCCACACTAACTTTAGGCAGTGCAGTGCCTTATATACCTAAGGAGGCAGGCACAGCTCTGATGTCACTAATTATGGACTCAGAGCATGTAGCCACTCCCATCCATACATCGGGCACTTCACCAGGGTGTGAGGGCAAACCTCCATGATTACTGCTGGCATTCCTGTAACTTACCAGGTTTTACTGCCAGCAGGAGAGATGACTGTAGACATTGTTATGCATGAATAAATACTCCCCCTGGTGAATCCCCACCGTCCTGGCTGGGACTTAATTTGGTGTACCTTTCTTCCAGGAACCACTGCGAAAGGAACACATCATTCAAAAATCATAACAATGCTTTTCATAATTTGCTATGACACAGCGCTCACTGACCAGCAGGGGCGCTCAAGATTTCTTTTCACAGACCTCATGTGTTGACTCACTAATAATAGTGGCAAGGATCTGGCTTTTTCACCTCTCTGCCCGCCATGTCGGTGACTGTTACGCTATATTCCCGGGGCAGACCACGCTCTCCTCTATACACCACCTTATGCATATAGATGCTGCGCCCAATACTCCAGACTCGCATCAACTGGGATATCCTTTCCTCTGCTTGGGGGCCCTTAATGGCACCTCCCTTGGTAACCATGTAGTATTCTATATCCTCCCTGAGCCACCTATCCCGGCGGTCCTCTATCTCCTGCATGAGGGGTTCGGGAACATAGGGGTATTCCAACCCATGGGAACATTTATACTTGGCCACAATGGCCCATTCTGCACGGCAGGCCCGTGTCAACTTAGCGCTGCCCGCTCTCCCCGGCAACACCCATGACAGGGGTTCATCGGGATCCACCGGATCATCCAACCCATCTGGACCCAGTGGTTCTATCAACCCTCGCCCAATTCTATACCACCTATCCTGGAGTTCCCTTAGATGATCCTCCTCCGTAAACTCCCCTTGGGCCCACCAATGATCCACTACCCCCTCCCAATCTATGATAAACCGTGTCCTATCCATCCAGGGCACATATCCCTCAAACAAGGGGGCCCACCATCGAGTTTCCCTAACTCCTCTAGCGAGACCTCCTCTAGCTCTCCCTCTTCTTGTACATCCCTGGAAGATATGCCCGACGTACACTCGGACGGTGCTTGATTGTCCGTACCCTTTTTCTTGTTCCCAATAGTAACGCTCACATTACTGGGACAGTCACTGGACACCGACACCCGCCGCGTAATCCTCCCTCCTTACACTGACCCATCATCAGATGTCCCATAGTCCAGGCTCCCTGTCCGTTCATCTGAAGTGACCCGGGAATCCCCTGACATCCCTAAACTGGAAGAGGACCCAAACTTGAAAGTGAATGGGGCTGGCGCTTTAACTAGGGCTTTGGGTCTAGCTAGGACTGGGGTTTGGGGATAGGGCCGAACTGTCGGTATCCGCGGGGCTAGGACCCGCTCCTCTTCGCTACCTGGTCCGGTTCCGCCGCAGGGACTCTCCGTCTCTCCGATCTCACGACTCCTTGATCGCTGCGTCGATCGGCCGCTCCTCTTGGACTTGGGCGTCCGACCTCCACTGCTTGAGCGAAGGGGCGCGATCACCTCCCCCTCTGTTCCGCTCGGTCCACCGGAAGCGATGTCTGGACACGCACGTGTCTCGCCGCCATCTTGGGTTGGGTCCCCAAGCGGGACCTCTTCCTCCACCACAATATCCGGCAACTCCTTTTTCCGTCGTGGCACCGCCTGGGCCTGGCTCTGTACCTCCTCCGCCATCGCCACCTGGGTAGCCTGGGACACGCATGGACTCAGTTTACCACTCCGGGGCATGGGGGTGGGTCTGCCGCCATCGGATCCACTGGTCACCACGGCCGTGGGACTTCGCCGCGGTACGGGCGACACTCGGCTCCGGTCCTCACCGACACAGGTAAGTGGCCCTCTTTTAATGGTACTGCTGCTGTGGTACGCCGGCGGTCGGGTCATAACTGCAATCAGGTTGAGGGACTCCTCGTCCAAGGACTCCAATTTGGCATTAGGCCGAGGCATTCCGCTTGGTGATTTGCGGCGCGGCCCCCTCTTATCACCACGTCGGTGACCGGTTTTCTTGGCCAGCTCTGTCTTAATGACCGGAGCGGGTCCTGGTTCTCCAGGACCCGTAGTCTCTCTCCAGAGCGCACTGGGAAGTTCCGCGGTTAACATCTTCTGCCACCTCTACTGTCTGCACCGGCATGAATGTCGGCATGGGCCATAAGTATTGTAGGCCACATTGAGCACATCGTGCAGTAGAGCTTACTGCCCCGTCTGGCAGTCGGCACTGCAGACATAGGCATGCCACTGTCTCTACGCCCTCTACTCGGAGAATCAGGAAGCCTCCTGGAGCCGAGTAGGGATGAGTTGTTATCAGAGGCCCTTCTGCTTGTTTGCAAGCCATAGTCATTAATGAGGTGCTCGCACTAGTGGTCTATACGGCTTGCTGGTTCCTCGTAACTGAAGGGCATGGGCTGGGTTGCTAACCCTTCGTCTAGCTTTCTCCATCCGCATCCGCCAATACAGTAAACCACTCCCCCTGGTTGAAACTTAGGGGATGTCCCGTAGATTTGTAGGCTGGCCAAGCACAGGAGCGGAACTAGTCATAGTCCATGTGGGCGCGGCTCCAGCTTTCGCGCCATACCCCCCAACAGGGCAGGGTCTCTCCGTTGGTGCCACTCCTGGCCAGCTTTCTGCAAAAGCATTTGCAATATTCTCTGCAACTGGCCCACGCGGTCTCCCAGGTGAAGTGGGAACCGCCATTTTGGTTAGCAATGTCAATCGGATTCATCATTGAGATAGCGTTCGATTGTTTGTATGTTGAATGACCAGCAAATCCATTACGTACCTCCCATTTCACAATACTGTCCCCTTCACTATCCTCAGGATCAGTACCCCAAGGTTCTAAGCAGGCCATACACGGCACAATTACTGTTTTCACTCCATTCCACAGCAGGCTCACAAAGGTCTCCTCTGTAGATGGCTCCTCTTCCTCACACATCATAACATATTCGTTCTCTCCTTCGGCCTCCGTCAACCATATTTGAGCTTCCGCACCGCCCGGATTCTCCATTCGGTCACTGGTTCTTGAATTATTGTACATGGAGCTCCACTTTGCGGGGCAGCTGCCACACCGGTACAATAAAAATGCCTTGTGCACCACTTTGTGTACCTAATGTAGATCTGACTCGTGTTGGCACTACCTCAGGCTAGGCTCACTCTTGCTGTGTCTCCTTCCTCCCAATCTGTGCTCCCTACGTCAAGTGATCTGGAATGGACTAGAGTAATCTGGTTCGTCCAAGCAATACTTTGGGGGTCTACCTGCTGTTGGTCAGTCTAGCGCAGACCCTCTCCAGGATTCCTGCTTTAAGTTACCAGTTTATCCCTTTAGGCGTCATATCACTAGCACAACCTCAAGGTTTCGGTGACAGCAATAGCCCAGCTCCAGACCTAAGAATCCCAGGGCGTCTGTGCATTCCGCGGCCTCCCTTGACTATCCCTGGCTCCTTCCTACGCAGCACAAAGTGGCAGCATACACTCTCCCTGTTTCCCAGTGTGCCTAGCAAAAGCATGTCCTGTTGACAGGTATCTCAGCAGCGCCTCCAACTGTAACGGTTGTTCGTGTCTGGTCTGACCCACCCAATCTCACCTTGGCCCCTGTGGTCTATCCAGCCCCCATTACATGCTTGTGTATGGTGGTGCACCTGTAGGCAACAGGACTCCTGAGTCTCCCGCATGATGGTATTCGGGGATGTCAATCCAGACCGGTATATCTGAGGTAGTGTGTGTGAGTCCTACTTACATCACGTGCAGCGCCTCCACCTCATCAGGATCTATGCGTATGCAGGTAGAGGGTCCTGATAAGGAACTCCTTCTTGGTGGTGAGGACCCCTGTAGAGTAATTGCAGACTCACACCATGGGGTTCTCGAACAAGCCATCTTTATTGTGCGTGGTGATAAGGGCCAGCTGCCCCTCACAGTCATGGACTCAGCCGCACATTGCTCCGTGATCCCCTTTTAAAGGTACGCCCTCCCAATGGAGTGGGATTCCCTCTTCCCGCCGGGAGATCACCCCTGTGCCAGGTCCCTGGACACAGTTGGCCTTCTCTGGCTGGATATCGTATAGTGCCCTTGTTACTGCACTATGATGAGATGACTGTAGACATTGTTATGCATGACTACATGTAAATAGCTAAAATCCCCCCCCACACACACACACTGCCACTGCCCCTGCCATATCTGTCGCTCTCTGGTCTGTGTGTTCTCCTCCCCCCCATTCTCTCCCCCCCCATTCTCTTCCCCCCCTTCCATTCTCTCTCCCCCCATTCTGCCTGTCGCTCCCCATTCTGTGTCTGCCTCTCTCTCCCCATTAGTTATTGAAGTGTCATGTGACCCTGCTAGTTAAAAAAATAAACAAAAAAATTCTGCACATTTAATACAGTGAGATTTTTTTCCCCCAATTTTTTTTATTAAATCAAGGGTGCGTCTTAGAATTGATGGCATCTTACAATCGAGGAAATAGGGTAGTTTTGATGCCTTCTTCATTTGCAAAAGTATTTTAGCTTCCACAATCTCACAGATATTTGGGGGTTTATAGCATATCCCTACAAACATGTGTAGCACTTTTTCTGACACTCTAAAAGAGACTATGGGTAACTGCACACACCTGCGGCTCCAGGAGATCTGAGCCTCCGCTAGCTGGGAGCCTGGGGTAACACTTATTAGCGCAGCACCTCCACTTACCCAGGACCCCCATAATATGAGATTCCCCTGGGCAAGAAACATATGCACACACATATATGATGCAACCAACTTTACTATAATACACGATACCTTAGCACTCTATCATATTAACACACAGCATATAACCCAACACATAACCTATAACGTAATATAACCTTAACTCAGCTAAATGATAATGTTCTTATAACGTGAGTGGCTCGGCCACTCTCTTAAGGAGTATTGTCCTGTACAGTAGTGCTCAGCCACGCTCTTAATGAGTATGTCCTTGTCCCGTCACCGCGTGCCCCACACACCGTGTCCTTGCACTAATAGAAAGGAGTGTTCCGTGTATTAGGACTTTGGTCACTCACTAGTGTCCTCAAAGAGTTACGCCTAAGGCGGGATCAGCGCCTGTTGACCGGTGTTGGTGCACTTAACGTAAATACCTTCCGGTCACGGTGGTGACCGGTAATACTTCGAAAAGGATTAGCTGAAACCTTGCTTGTCTTTGATGTCCGCAGTGCAGCTGTCTGGTCCCAAGCAGCTCACCAGCTCACACAGTAAGGTGACTGATCGCTACCACTATGGGCGTCCCTGCAGCACAGCAACCTACTGTGGCTCAGGTGGTTTTCCTAAGGGCCTGCGGGGTAAAGCTAGCGGGTCACGGACCCCCTGCATGCATACACCCTCCTCCTTTACCTTCCAGATCCCCTCTGACTAGCTTGGTCTCTCCCCCACGCTTCCCTTTCCTCCTCCCGTAATTCTAGCCTTCCGATTGGCTCCTCAAGTCAGGTGACTGCCCATGAGCTCATGGAAGTTGTAGTTCCTCAACGGAGCCTCTCTGCCTTGAGCTGCACAGACTCACAGCTATTGCATCAGCCTCTGCAGCACTGTTGCAGACCTCCACATGACTCTCCTGAACAGAGTCAAAACACCAACTGAACACACATATGAGGTTCCTACCACATCCCTACACATGTTATTTATACTTTTACCTCCGCTGCTAATTTCTATCCACAAGGTCTCTACATTTTCATCATTCCCTTCATAACACAATCTAGAGGTGCGCTCAGAACTGAAAGTGCCAGCGTCTATTAGTGTGGAATAATCTAGACACTATACCACAAAGTATAAATTTGTGTAACAAAATGCAGCTAGTATGGAAAGATGGCTCTAAACATCGATATAAGGGAGATATAGTAAAGAAAATACCAGAGCAGGAGGTCAAAACAATTATTTTAGTACGATATAGAAAGTAGTAAAAATCAATTAAACATATATTGAATACAGACTTAAAAAGTACTTAGAGCATGAACAGTGGTAAATAGAGCAATAGTATAGAGAAATGTAACAATGTTACATTTGAACCGTTACAGTGTTACCAGATAATCCCGTATGGATCACTAACTGCTGGTTGATGAAATTGGCTGGTTACAGGGCAGGGTAAAGAATGTCCGTGTTCCAAATAGAAATAGCGCCGATAGGGAAGGCACCCTCTCTCGGCTTGGGGAAACGAACAGTCAGACTCCAAGCGTGGTGGACGGTTAGCTCAGTCTCAGATGGAACTGCACCTCCGATCGTCGTTCCTACCAGACGCCTGCTGCCCGTGGAATACAGATCAGATCCGACTAGGGAAAGCACCCGCTCCCGGTCCTCAGTGTTAGACTCCATGTGACAGCGTCTTGGATGCGGGGGGAGGCTACTGTAGTTCACCTGAGTTACACTGCAGGTATGCTCATTGAGCATAAACCAACCTCGCTTTCTTAGTGAGTCCAATAGTATGTTAATGAAATCGCAGCATAGGCAATATGGAGCAATGTAGAATATAGAATAAAACAGCACACAATCTATTTCCAAAGTGTTTCGTATCAAAAAGATACTTCTTCAGGGAATAATTGAGTATAATAATGTGTGCTATTTAAAGACTCATGTGTTAAATTCTGGGTGTAGTCAAATGCATAGAATTAGAATAGAAAGCCCCTTATTGGTGCAATGGCCTTAATTAATTTAGCTCCAGCAGTGTTAACTGAAGAGTGGATTGGCACAATCCTACCCCTCCAAAAAATGTCATGACATAGAATTATATAATATATTAAAATCCTCACTATATAACATCCTGACTGAATAACATTAAATTATGCATCCCTTTAGGGTGGAGTAAAGGAGATTTCACCAGCAACAAAGGAAAGGGTTCTTTACAGTAAGGGCAGTTAAAATGTGGAATTCATTATCCATGGAGACTGTGATGGCAGATACAAAAGATTTGTTCAAAAAAAGGTTGGACATCTTTTTAGAAAGGAAAGATATACATGGATATACCAAATAAGTAAACATGAAAAGAATGTTGATACAGAGAGTAATCCGATTGCCAATTCTTGGTGTCAGGAAGGAATTTATTTTTCCCCTTATGAGATATCATTGGATGATATGACACTGCGGTTTTTTGTTTGCCTTCCTCTGGATCAATAAGTAAGTATAGATATAGGATAAAGTATCAGTTGTCTAAATTTAGCATAGGTTGAACTTGATGGACGCATGTCTTTTTTCAACCTCATCTACTATGTAACTACTATGAAACTATGTTACTATCTGTATTTACTATGGGTGTCTCGCTGCTTGCCCAACTCACACTTGCACCCATTCTACCTCCATAACCCCTTGCTATTTCCCTGTCTATTCTATTTAGTTTGTTATCTGTCTCTATCCCCTCCCCTCTCCATCCTAGTTTAAAATCTCCTCGAACCTTTTTAACATTCTCCCCCCTAGCACACAAGATCCCTCTTCATTGAGGTGCAATCCGTCCCTAGCATAAAGATTGCACCCACATTGAGTCCCAGTGCTCAAAAAACCCAAAACCCTCCTTCCAACACCACTTTCTTATCCATGCATTAACCTCCCTAATCTCCGACTGTCTCCATGGGGTTGCACATAACACTGGTAGTATTTCAGAAAATACTTCCTTGGAGGTCCTTGCCTTAAGCTTTTGGTCTAGATCCCGGAAATCATTCTTAAGGACTCTCCATCTTTCTCTAACTTTGTCATTGGTGCCAATATGTACTAAGACCACCGGGTCAGTCCCAGCCCCTCCCAACAATCAGTCTACCCGATCCACAATGTGCCGAATTCGAGAACCTCGGAGACAAACTGTTCAGTTCATACAGTCATGGCAACAGATTGCCTTATCTACCTTCCTAATAATGGAGTCCCTTACTACCACAATCTTTCTTGGTATCTGAGCATTCTGAATCCCCTCTGTGCTGCAGGAACTATTCCCCTGGCTCCTAGAGGAATCAGTCTCCACTAGCCGTGTCATTTCTGCTCTGACTCCCAATATCTTCACTCAAAATGGGATGGTTCAGCTCCGAACTGGCCTGCCTCTTCCTGCTGCCCCCAAAAAACCCAATGGAAGTTGAAAAAAAAAGTGTACAGAATGAGTAAAGTACCGTACAGTAGATAGCGCCGACTATCAGATAGACAGGATCCGCTGATCCAGCGATAGTGGTATACAGCTGGAGTTTCCCACATGAAGATAGTCTATGTCTTTGCAGCGTGATCTGGTCCCAGATCACCATTCACCAATGCTGCGCAACGTTGCAGCTGTGTCCCTGATTTTAAACAGCTAATGGGGCAATGTCCCTGTCTCAGGGCCTTCCCTATAGCAGCCACAAGCTTTGCAGGGGAGTCAGAGCCTAGCTGGGGCCTAGGGGGCATGTCTGACCTAGTGCAGGAGTCACAGACCCCTGCACACATACACCCTCTACTATCTGTGTCCCAGCTCCGACTGCCTTGTAATCCCCAGCGCGCAAAATGTATCTCTCTGAGCAGGAGATCCGCGCAGACCTATTGGCAGTTTCTAGTCATGTGAATGCAGCCACTATGCATTATGTGGCTTGTAGTCCCCGCAGAGCCTCTTCCTATCAGTTGCCACGTGCGCCTAGTGTACTGCGCATGCACGAACTGTCACGGATGCCACAACTCGTCCTGCGCATGTGCAAACTCCCATGCGTGCACGTAACTAGAGACAGAGGGAGCCGCCGTCGAGCCCGTCGCTACCCGCAACATCCCCCTACTCCACGGAGGTAAAGGGGGGCGGGGGGACAACAAACCGGGGGAATGGAGGGGACCTGGTTACATATCATATATGCGAAACTGCATTCGGGTCGATTATAAGCAGTTGACATAGTACTCTGTGCCCCAAGCAACAGTCGACAGTGAAGACAATGTATAAGAACGGAGTGAATATTTCTGTTTTGTGATAAAATCTGAAACAACCCAAATTTGATAACGTCTTGAGTGACCAAGGCCATTTAACAATGAATTACTGTAATGCATAGCAGTTTCCTAAAGACACCTGTTTCAGACATATTGTATGTATTCAACGTCCCATGGTAAAGTGATAAAGTGAACACAGACGCAAACAAATAAAAAGGAAACACTAATAATATGTGACTTAATAAATACTTAAATAAGTGAATAAATAGTAATATTTGTACAATACAGTTTCACCCCCTGCTCAAAACCCACTGGAAGGGGCAGTCTTCACTCTTCCCCCACAGTAACAGCAGTGAACACAAAATCCAGGGGGAGCATGGGGAAGAAACAGAAATAAATTTAAGTGCAGCAGAATAGCAATGTGGAAAAAATGTCTCCAAACGACTAGGCTCTTATAGAATGACTACTTACAGGATGTAAGAGTCAAAACAGCGGGGTTGACTCACACAGTCAGTGGTTTAAAAAGTGGTAAAGTTGTCATCTGGGTGGATCAGGTTCTCAGGAGGATATGGCCCAATAACAAGAGAAAGAAACTGGCATAGCGCAGATCAACCAAGGTATAAAAAGTTTATCACAATAAAAGTAACGTACTCACAATATAACAGTAAAACCGGACATGTCACACTGCAATAGTGTAAAAGAGGATATCTGCAGCCAGCTGGCTCACCGTCCCGCAACTCTCCCCACTCGTCTGTCTCTGCCTCCGGTCAGCTGTAACACTGCTCCGCCTGGTGTCTGATGTCAGATCCGGGTCCGTCGCTGGGTAAGGGCTGGACCTTCTGAGACTCCTCTTCTGATGGCTCCGCTCAGGTAAGACTCCCACTCTACGCGTTTCGCCACGTGTTAGCGTCGGCTTCGTCAGATATTCATTGCACTTTTGACAAAGGGTAAACGATGATCATTCCAAATGTACAATGAATATTAAATATTCCCTCTACTCATCCAAAAAATGAGTCCGATTCCATTCTACATTGATACCATATGGAGATTTAGTGTTTAACAAAAAAATCCATTTGGATTCCATACGATCCAAAAGTCTAATCATGTCACCTCCTCATTCGCCTGGCATGACTCTATCGATAATTAAAAACATGAAATTATCAATGCCACCTTTGCTGCATTCGGTAAAGTGTTTCGCCACTGGGTGTATGAGGTCATTGTACATTTGGCATGATCATCGTTTACCCTTTGTCAAAAGTGCAATGAATATCTGTATTCAATATTTTTACACATCTTATTTGAAAAATAAACATACTTAGGGACTCTTGACATATACTCAATTACAATTTTGAGTTTATTTCAATAGACAATGTTCAAATGTCTGTTGAATTGATTTTGATTGTTTTTTTATGTTTATATGTTTGGAAATAGGTGTTTTGTGCCATAAGAATTATATAGATACCTCTAGATGCTTTATATGGACCACAACCCCTTTGTATTATTATTCAAGAATATTAATTAAGGTTCATGTTTATTGATAGTTTGGAAGATTTGTCATGTTCAAATGTACATGTTTTTGTTTATCCATTGTTATATAAGGAGTTTTTTCTTGAACTGTAGTCAGATGGATTTCTTTAGATTAGAGATGTTAATATTATTATTAGCTTTAATATATAGTCTTTATTAATATCTGCTGCACAGTTTCTTCAGGAGACTATGGTATATGTGTATGTTTGTTATGGTTTTAATTTTTGCCCATTAACAAGAGTGGAAATAATGCCATTTAGCCATACTTGGGCTTTAAATGTATTTGCCATATATATTTTTTTCCACTCTACTTGGCAACAAGTGACGAGGTGAGGGCGTGCCCAAACTCAGGGACATGTACCCATTGGCTCCTTGGTCTTTTGGGGCGTATTTTCCATTTCTTGCACTTCGGCTTTGGATGGCTGTGGGGGTGGGGCCATGTATCTGACACTGCTCATGAGGAACTGCCCCCGTTGATGACGCGGTCTTCGGGGAATTTCCCCGTGTTTCCACGATCACCGAAATGGAGGCTCTTTATGGGTAAGTGCCGGATGCATGGGGGATACTTCTGTAGTACTCTCGGGCATATTTTTTGTGAGGGAGTGGGTTTTAATGCTCTGTTTAGCCTCGGAGCGGCTGGGGGGCGTGTCCGATGAGCGTATAACGTCATCACGCCTTGTGGGCAGTCCTATGTCCCTCATTTTGGCACGAAAACGGGGCATTTTGAATGTGTATATAAGTAAGCGCTATTAGTACAATATATACTCCTTGTTAAAGTGTTTTTTTGGAACACGAAATGCGAAGGACGGTGTGTGCCTCCACTTTTTTAGATGGATCAATAAAGAATTATTTTTAAACATTATTGTTTGGGACCCACTCTTTGGCTGCTGCGCCAGTTCTTTATGTTTACCTCTTCACTCCAGGCTGCACGCCTACCAGGACATCAGGATTAAGAGATTTCTGTGAGTACTTTCTTATTCATGATTGCTCAATGTGAGTCCAGGGACCATCCCAATGAGGGTTTGATGGGGGTTTTTTAGCCTCACACCTTACCCTTCAGGGTATTTTGGCCCACCTGGGAACTTTACTACCTTCAAGCAGTTATCTATATCCTTATCCAGTCCTGTGTTATGAATATATGAATATATACATCTAATGGATGCAATGCTGAAGCGCCTTTGTCACTTGGAATTGGGACTGTCATAGGCAAGTACCTGCACTTCACATGTCTTGCAAAAAATATATAACAAAATGTATTCGCTGGTTCACTTGAGACACGTTTTCTCAGTTCACCATGCATATATAAGTGGCACTTTGTGTTGATAGTTGTATCTTGACAAAGGTTTGAGTTTGAGACCAAAACGTCGAACCACTGAATAAATGTTGTTATATATTTTTTGCAAGACCTGCGGCGTGCCGGTACTTTCCTATGAAAGCTGCTTGTTCCACTTGGTGATATTGTCTCACTGCAAAGGGCGGACCACCGTGCACCTGAGGCATATCCTTATTCCATCCGATCATGTTAGATTTTACTAGGAAGTAATAGACTCAGAGTTACCTTTTATTTTCAAGTATGTCCTGGGCACAGAGTTATGATGACAATACATGGTTACATTAAATTAACAGGGTTATACATTATATTTACAGAAATGTCATGGACAGTTAAAGATAATATACGTTACAGGAGTATGTATGAGTTACAGACAAGATTACATGTGACACACGATCCAGAGGGAGCATAAGGGAAAAAACATACTAGACACTAACATCTTCAATCTGAGCTCCATCACCCTCACAGAATCTCAAAGTAGTGTGGTGTCAAAGGGTTTGTCCTTTGCACCTATGAGGTCGCACAGTAACTTTGACTTGTTTATTGGTGCTATCAGATACCTTCGCAAACTTACAGTAAAAAGATATTTCCTGGGGAAACATCTCGAGCTGAGATTGGATATTAATGTACCACCAGTAGTCCAGCAAGAGTTAAAGTTTGTACATTCAGGCTTAAAACCTAAATCTACCTTTAACCCCCATTTTGCTAAGGGTAACCACCTGGAAGTATTCTTCCAGATGATTAACAATGACTTTGAAAACCTTTTGTCAAATAAAGCTAAGATGAAGCATAATTTATCAAAGGAAGAGAATAATGCTTTAAAGGAACTCATAGCTAATAAAGACCTTGTAATTAAACAAGCTGACAAGGGGGGGGGAGGGAATAGTCCTTATGAACAAAATGAACTATGATAAAGAATCATATAGGTTATTAAATTATCAAGATACATATCTAAAACTCGGCACAAACCCATTGAAAGTCTTTACAGGAGAACTTAAAAGTTTACTTGATGAAGGCAAAGATCTCGGAATATCAGACGAAGATGAATATAAATTTTTATACAATGACAAGTCAAGGTTACCTGTGTTTTACCATCTACCCAAGGTGCACAAAAGTGTTGTCAATCCCCCAGGCAGACCCATTGTCTCGGGGATTGACTCACTGACGGCAAACCTTTCGCTATACATTGACAAATTTCTGCAGAAATATATAACACAACAAAGAGCGTATTTACGTGACACAGCTGACATCTTGAATACATTAGATAAGATTAAGTGGGAACGAGATTACCTGATTGCAACCTGTGATGTAACCTCACTTTATACATCCATTCAACACACAAAGGGGTGTGAAGCGATATTCAAGATACTACAAAAAGATGAAGACCTTCCTGATATTCAGGCGAAAATTATTGTGGACAGTATTAGATACATTCTGGAACACAACTTCTTCTGGTACGGGGATAACTATTATCTACAGAAATGGGGAATGGCAATGGGGACTAGGTTCGCCCCTAGTTATGCAAACCTGTTTATGGAAGTTTGGGAAGACCTTATGATCTGGTCTAGGGAGGGACCAGGGGCAAGCCTAGTTCTCTGGCGCCATTTCATAGATGACGCGTTCTTGGTTTGGAAAGGAGATGTTGAGTCACTTGGGGTATTTTTGAACACACTTAATAATAATGATAGTAATCTTAGGTTCACTAGTGTACTCAGCCAGGATCGCGTCAACTTTCTTGATCTAACAATATATGTAGAAGACAGTAAGATCAAAACTAAAACATACTTTAAGGATACAGATAAAAACAACTATATCCTTAGGTCCAGCTGTCACGTGCCCAAATGGATGGATAACGTGCCAGCGGGACAATTTTCCTGTATCAGGAGAAATTGTAGTGAGAATGAGTCTTTTAGGTCTCAGGCTAATATGGTAAAACAGAGATTTGTGGACAAGAACTACAATGAGTGCATGTTAGACAAAGCGATACAAAAGGTGATTGAAAAAGATAGAGCAGATCTTCTAAAACCAAAAATTAAAACAAACACCAGAGAAGGTAGATTTGATTACGCTTTTCTAACAAACTATAACAGGGAAGCAGGAGAAATTAAATCAATTATAAACAAACATTGGGATATTTTTTAAAAATGACCCCATTTTGGGATTGAGTATTCCTGATAAACCAAATATAATCTTAAGGAAAGCAACCAATTTAAAGAATCATTTAGCACCAAGTGCATTTAGAACTATGAAACCAGGGGGAAACAGTTGGTTGCAGTCACGTAAAGGTTTTTATGGATGTAGAACGTGTAGAACTTGCCAGTTCAGGTCTGCCAGCAATACAGAATTTAGCTCAAATGTTACAGGGGAAAATTTTCTTGTAGATTCATGTATAACGTGTAGAACTGACCACGTCATATACCTTTTAGAATGTCCATGCAAAATGCAATATCTTGGAAAAACAGAAAGACCCATCCGGACATGGATCCTGGAACATTTGAGCAGTATTAAAAGAAAATTAGAGACACATAGTGTCTCTAATCACTTTGCAAAATTCCATCAAGGAGACAATGCTGGTTTGACCTTCATTGGAATTGAACACATTCTACAACATTGGAGAGGAGGGGATAGAAACTTAGAATTGAGGAAAAGAGAAACGTTTTGGATACATAAAATGAAAACACTCTCTCCAAGGGGCCTCAACTTGGAGATTGATATTGTACCCTTTTTATAAACAATGTCACTAATACCTGTTCCTTTTTCTCCTCCTCTTTTATTCTTGTTTTCTTAAATGTACTGAGAGTTTATCTATACTGTTTGTTATACAGCAGGGCCCCGCTCTTACGGCGGGTTCCGTTCCAGGCCGCCGCTGTAAAGCGGAAATCGCCATAAAGCGGGACACTACTGTACCGTATTGTACCTTTTGAAAACAAAGATGCAGAGCTGTAAATCGACTGTTTCTCTGACAAATGGCATCTGACAAGGAGTTGCGCACGCGCTAAAACTGATGCTTAGTGACAACCAGATACTCAGCTGCTGAGCGTCTCATGCCGAAAAAACAAAACAAGCGCCGAACCTTATGATTATGGGTATACATTGGGAAGCACTGTATGAGCGGAACGCCGTAAAGCGGAGTGCTGTAAAGCGGGGCCCTGCTGTATTTATATCCCATGCTTAACCTGTTACATCCTTTAGCCTTAAATCCATGAGTTGATATCGATAGTTTAACTAAATCATAGGTCATTTATTGTAGATTGCATCCACATATTACGGTGTTTAGAGATGAGGAGTTATAGTGTTACATTATGTAGATTCATTTAGTCTAGTGAATTTCTTAGTATTAACCCCCTAAGAATTGTGGCCATTAGTTGTAGATGGAAATTGGTGTAATATAATATTTTATTCATTGTTATTTTATCTACAGAAGTATTATTATTTTTTAATTGGCATCATTGTATAACCATGTGTGACATACAGTTCCTGCATTGTTGCCTCCTTTGTCCAACATTTTGTGAGTACGTATCCATTTCCAAACTGAATGACTTAGATCAGGCTTTTTTATTGCAAGTGTTTAATTGATTAATTGTTTAATAAATTTAGTATAGATTAAGTATATATACAAGGTATGGGAAAGGGGCAGGTACACTCCTGAGGAAGCCGAATCAACTAACAGGCGAAACACGTAGAGTTGTTCTGCCCACAACGTGACGTAGCAGTGGAAGAAGACACCCCTGTGCTCTACACCTTACACCCTGTGCCTATTGAGACATCGTGGTCGGAAGTGATAACATCACCCCGCGACCGGAAGCGGAGCAGAGTCTCCTGCAAGCGGTAGTAGGATTGGGTGACCGAATCGGAGCTCCAGAAGGAGGTGGTGTTGTGAAAGGCGGTGTGGGCTTTCATCCAGGCTATACCACCAAGCTTTTATAGCTCGAATGCTGTTTTAATATGTATACACTGTAAGTGTGCATTTTTAAGACTTATCGATAAATGAAGCCTTTCTGCCACATCTGTGCTATGTGCGTTTTTCTCCCTCTCTCGCTGAGGTATATCCCCTGAGTGACGGAGGCTATTGGTTATCTCTTCATCATCCGTTTATTGATCTCTTGATCTCTTGTGAGTAAGATAGACATAGGAGCCAAGATTGAATAGGGATTATTCCTAGCACTGTACCTACATCTGCACTTAGAGTTTCTCTTTCTATGTTTTTTCCCTTATGCTCCTCCTGGATTGTGTGATACAAATTCTACTATTTGGGGAAGAGTGAAGACAACCCCACCAGAGGGTTGAAGCAGGGGGTCTTTACACTTTATATTTGCACTTGCTAGTTTATGTTTAATGCACTGTTCATGCTTTGTGAAGGTGAAAAAAACGGCGCTAGCTCTATTAGTATTTCACTAAAAAACTATATAGTGAATGTTGTTAACAAAATGAATTGATTTATAACAGGTGATCAAAACGTGCTTAAATAACGTGCAAATAGTGATATTTAAAAGGTTCAAACCCCCTGCTCAAACCCAGCTGGTAGGGACTGGTTTCGCTAGTCCCGCAAATCGTCACTCCTGTTGTATTCCAGGGGGAGCATGGAGGAAAATAGAACAGAAAAAAACAATCTAAGTGTAAACAGTATTTAAAGTGCAAAATTCAATATCTTGTCTTGGCTCGTATGTTGTACCTACTTACAAGATGTAAGTTGTTTTCAAGCGTTTTAGACACACAATGGTCTCTGCTATGGATGTTGTTCTCCACTTAATGAAGCGGTCTCCAATAGTCAGCTCAGCAACCCAGTGCATGTAAAGAAAAATGATACCATAGTGCAGACCAGTATAATGATAAAACTAAACTTTATATATTTAAAATTGAACACTTACAATAAAAATGAATATATTAAGCATTGTTCACAATATTAGTGAGGAGAGAAGAGTGTGTTAGCTTCCGGCTCACCCGCCTCTTCCATTGGGACCCGGTATAGATAGCCTCTTTCCGCGACTCCAAAGACGTGGAGTGACGTAATGCACTGTTCATCACACAAAGTCACTTGGAATTGATTGTGTTAGTATTTATAGGGCATTTAACACCATAATTACACCTTTTTCTTGCAAGATTACATGTGAGACAGCTGAAGTCTTTAAACTACTTATACTGGAGGTGGCTTTCAGAGTCTCTGGCAGATTGTTCCAGACGTGAGGTGCACAGTAACAGGGGGAGCGACCAGAGGTAGCCTGCCCACAAAATATTTGAAAATAAAAACAGGAAAAATGTACATAGCGTCTGGACTCAAGTGACAGCCAATGTAGTTCTTGGAGCATTTCGCAGTGATGTGTGTTGTAGTTACATTACAAATCGGCATATTGAGTTGTAGAGGATGTTTCGTTTGCTAAGGTGAGTGTTGGGTGCTGTACCATATACTATGTCCCCATAGTCTATAATTGGCATTAGCATCTCTTTCTGAGAAGCGGGTTTATGGAGGATTTATTTCTATAAAGTATACCTAGTTTGGCATAGGTTTTGGATGTCAGAGTATCAATATGTAACCCAAATGTTTTATGGGAGTCAAACTATATGCCCTGATATTTTAAACTAGTGACCGGGGCTAGAATGGAGTTAGAGTGGGTTCTGATCTGTAACTCTGTCATAGCTTTTAGAAGTTTAGCATTAGTCTCAAATACCATTGTTACAGTTTTGTCTGTGTTTAAAAACAATTTGTTTTAGGAAATCCAGTTTTCAAATCTTGAGAAATCAGATTGAAGTATGTGATCTATCCGATAGGTAGGAGTGAAACCAGTTTAAAGCATGTTCCACTATTCCAGAACACTGAATCTTGTTTAACAAGATAACATGATTAACAGTATCAAAAGCCTTATCAAAATCTAGAAATATTGCACCAGTAAGTTGTCCCAGTTCCATTCTACACTGGATCTCATTGCAAACTTTTAAGAGGCTGCAATATACTTTTAAGAGTATATCACAGCAATACTGCACAAGACCAAATACCTCATACCTACAACACGGGCAATATGAATTACTTACCATATTGTTATGACGCATGTTCCTTACAGACTAAAACACTGTATCCATGTGCCCCTATCTAGATTTTGCTGTACAGAAATAAGTACTAACTCTGATGGGTGTAATATATATGTATGTAACCCTCCTTGCCCCGCCCCCTAAGAAGGTTATATCAGTGTAGTGGTATAATGTCCAACTCAGCAATACGTACCTTATCAGGGGGCTGTTGTGGTCGGCTGGGCGATGAAAAATAGGACCACGGAAGCTTTTGGGTGGTCCCCTTTTATTATTAAAAGGACCCTTTTATTATAGGTCCCCTTGAAGGGGAACATCTTCGTACAGTTACAAATAAACACAGGCTGCTGTACCTTTTACATTTTCTCATAATCACATGTAATGCTCTTCTGTATAGTCTTCTAGGCCACACTCCTTCCTTTACATAGGAATGACTACTCTTAATATTCATGCCTTTCATGAGTGTGTGCGTGGCCCTTGATGGACGGGGCCCCCTTTTATGATCAGTCCCTTTAGCTTCTTGACTGATCCTGGCCGGTTATAGACTCTCACATTGTCACTATCCATCACTGGTTAGGAACTGTGACTTTCTCAAAGATACTGGACACTGCTTTTCCATGTTGAGGAACTGCCACTTCCACAGAGGTATTGATAACTGAACATGGGGATCTGCATGTCAGGCAGATTTAAGCAGATCCCATGACATCCTGGAGCATTCTCTGTGTTGCCCTCTGTGAGACATGCATATCGCACTGGGCCATGCTAATGGATCCAGACTACATGGGTACTGTCCCTACATGAAACATAATACAGGAGGTAGAAATAGTAGTCCCGTAGGGTCCAATGGCGGAGCACAGCAGCAAAAACAATGGGGGCTGCAAACAAGTTTGCAAAAGCTAAAAAGATTTATTGGGTGGTCAAACAAAGTACATAATCACTCTGACGCGTTTCGGGACCTGCATCCCTTTATCAAAGAGTGGATTCGCGTCTGCATGCTCCCCCGTTATACATCGGAGTCCCCGACCTCAGCGGTGACGTCACGGGGCCGAAATCTCGCGTGAGTTAGTCAGAGAGACCAAGCCATTGGAAGAACAAGTAACCAATGGGAAGTCTAGCTGAGAACTTGCCTCCCCTGTGAGCCATGGCATGGGGCGCCGTGTGCTTGGTGAGAGCCTGAAAAAATATATACAAAACACATGTGAAGTAGTTAAAAATGCATAAGCATGAGGTAGTAATTGGTTAAAAACACGAACAATGAACTGACAAGAAATGGTGAGACTGTGTCATCCAAGACAGGTTATAGCATACAGTGAACATAAAGAGGATGATACAGTATGTCTAATAAATGAATAAACGGAACAATTTAGTGATTCACATGATTAAAAACAAACAATATAACGTTGTGTGCATATTATTACTTGCCGTAAGCAATGCTCTAGCACTAATAAATGTGTTAATTTACCGTCATAAACCTCCCCCCCGCAACTTGTTTGCTTTCGTAACTAACAGAGCCTACCCCCTGCCTCCTTCCCTCCCCTTAGCTAAATTGGGTTACCCTCCCCAGACCTCTATGCAGGTCCCCATGGCCTCACGTGCTGTTTCCTGTTCATACTCCTCTGGGGCCTTATAGCTTTTGCCAGCAGTCTACCCACGTGTACCTAACTCCCGTTCCACTCCCCTCTGCACCCCCTCATCTCCGTGCTACCACCTCGTGTCCTCCTCACCCTCCAGTCCATCCATTCTACCCCCCCCCCTCTTTAACTGTGCATTATATGTGGACAGGAAAACACTTTTAAAACAGACTAAGTCCAATAAAATAAAAAATACACACAAACCCAACAAACTAACTGAAGATTCACCTTTATTCATCACTACTTTCTCTAAACAGGCACAACAAATCAGAGCCATTTTAACAAAACATTGGGGTGTATTAAAACTAGATAAAGACTTGGATAAATGTATTCAAGATCAACCAAAAATGGTTTTTAGAAGGGCCAAAACCATTGGTAACAGGATTTCCCCGAGTCTATTTGATCCCAATAAAGAGATATGTAAGCCCAAAATGAAAGGTTTCTTCCGTTGCGGTAATTGTAATATGTGTAAATATGCCTCCTTGAAACATGTAAAAAATGTATATACAAAGAAGAACTACAGTTTGTGTTCCCTGATGACGTGTAATACCAAATTCGTCGTATATGTACTTAGATGTAACTGTGGCAGCTCATATGTGGGCAGGACAATTCGGCCACTTAGAGAGAGAATCTCAGAACACGTCAGAACGATCAAAAATAGACACGAAAGATATCCAGTAGCACGTCACTTCTCAATATGTCAGCTAGGGTCTACTCAGAATTTTAGCTTTAGTGCGATTGAGCACATACGTGTCCATGTCCGAGGAGGTGACAGAGAGTCTCATCTAAACCAAAGAGAGATGTACTGGATTTATGCCCTTGGGACATTGGCACCCAGGGGCATGAATTTAGACTGGGAACTCAAGCATTTCCTTACATGAATAGTTTAGACACCACATATTGTTCGATCCACTACACTCTCTCTTATGCAATAATATAAAGAGTGATTGTACATCTATATGCTTAATTGTTTGCCATATATGTATTGTTGGACACGTATAGGATTCATGTTCGAAATAGCACCCATTTATGAGAAATGCATTATGGTAGATTTGGTTTCACTAGTTTGCCTGATGCACTTACTTTGTGCATCAATCAACATTGAATATATATAGAATCCTGTATATTTTTATCGTTATACAATGTATTAACATCTTAGCACCTTAAAATGATTGGACAGAAACTATGTTGCACGGTCCCTTTATCTATTTGATACATGAGCTGATCATGATAAAATACTGTGCATTGCTTATTGACAAAACACAGAACCCCAGCAAGCTCTTTTTGGAAACCCCTGAGCCCCCACAAAATATATATATGTATATGTGTCAAAATGGAGTGCTATTGAGCGTGGCATATGTATACAACAGACGACAGAGAAGCCCAATGCTACATCCAACATGACAGAAATACACAGTAAAATACTTATATATTCTCTTGAAATAGGGTCATTTAGTTTAACCCTTTGGCCAAAGCGTTGTAAGCTTGCGAGCCACGTCAAGGCAGACACCTGTTCGCAAGTCCTAACACTACCAGATAAAATACTAATATACCTCTATTAGGATTAAAATTCTCATTTACCTCTATTAGGAGGGAGAAAGACCAAAGTGGGTCTATATCCAGCAGAATGAGGAACTTGCAAACTAGGGAAGTGGGGAGGGGCGGGCTTAAAACCTGGGAAGGAGGAGCCACTAACCTCCACCCGCTGGAACAGCTGAGAATGGGTTAACAAAACACAGAACCCCAGCAAGCTCTTTTTGGAAACCCCTGAGCCCCCACAAAATATATATATGTATATGTGTCAAAATGGAGTGCTATTGAGCGCCTCCACGGCGGGAAACGCGTCAGAGTTTTTTAACGTTAGTGTGTTTGTCCTTTTTTTGGCTATTATGCCTAATAAATAATTCATTTTTTGCATCAGGCCCCCCCCCCCCCCCCTTTTTTTTGATTTTCCTCTTTTTGGCAGTGCTTTACTTCTTCACTATGTTCCTATTTTCTGAGAAAGATCTGCAGCTGGAATCTTTTTTTCTTTGTGAAGTTCCTGGCTCTTTCTTTTTTCATCTATAAAGGAGAAAAAAAACGCTCATCCATATATGTATGTGTAATCATGTAAAAAAACAGGTGCTCAGAGGGAAAAATAGCTTGTATAAGAGAGTTGATCCCAAGAGGATCAAAAAGACTCCCTCATATACAGTAAAGAGCGAGTTGGGATCAACTCTGTTATACAAGTCATTTTTCCCTCTGAGCACCTGTTTTTTACATGATTACACATACATACAGTATATGAATGAGCGTTTTTTTCTCCTTTATAGATGTTAGAGGTTTCTGAACAGCTACTGTTCTTTATACAAAAACCAGCTCCCAACTTTACAGAGTAATTGTGGAATACTTTTTGATCCATATCGTGTTGGGTGTATATATACGAGTATTATAAACCAAGATACTTTGAATAATATATGATGACGAGTTTTCTGATTGATGGCCATGATTTTGATGATTGGATGAATGAGGCAAAATAAATCTTTTCAGTTACACCTATATCCAATGCAGAGACCCCAATGGCAGACATCAATGGCTTTTTCAGAGACCTAGAAAGAACATATAGTTCAAGAACTAAAATTTGGTGGGAAGTGGCAAGCCTTGAAAACTATTTAAATACCAATTTGGTCGCAAGAGGCCTTAGAGTAAGGCTTCCACCCTCCCACCAAATAACCGATACAACTTTCATCGCCAATTGGAATAAAATCCTACTTCATTGTTCAGCACAACTGATGGGTTTATTAGTTGACTATGAAACTAAAAAATTAGAAGTAGTAAAAACTGAAATTAAAACCCTCTTGGCAGATGTAAACAAATGGCAATCTGATCCAACCTTCGAATCACTGGAAAATAAACTAAAAATGAATATAGAAAAATTAAAAAAGATATAAAAGAGAGAAAACACAAGAAATATATCCGTGATTACGAAGATTTTAAAGAAGGAAAAATGTTCCACTTTAAAACCAGATATCGGCGCTATAATACATATCCCAAAACACAAGAATCTTCCACGGAATGGGAGGTCTCTGCTAGCGATACAGAGATAGACACAGGTACATGTACACAGGACACCTCTAATTTAGGATTCGAAGTCCCCTTTCCCCTACCCCAAAGAGTGGAACCTTTTTTAGAGAACCCTGGTCTCGTCCCCATACCAGCCACAAGAGGAAGACAAGGAGGGGGAAGAGAGGACTAATTAAGGGATCGACAAAAATGGGCCTACAAGGAACCTCCCAGGAGGGCCAGGCGAATGAGGAGAAACAGGTGATTAACCTCTCCTCAAAGACTTTAAACCAAGATCATATCAATCTTCTATCCATGGGTTTGTCATTCTGCCCTACAAACGAACTAGACCATTTTGAATGCGTTAAAGACTTGAACCTTTTTTGTAGAAAGTTGACTCTGCATAAATTTTTCAAGAAACGCAGACAGTGGCAGAGTGCCAATACCCCCATGGAATTATTAAATACACAACAACTAGACACTATTGACATTATGGAACAACTCGAAGAAAAAAGTCTTAGACCTCCTGGTGAAGGTCCCTTCACAGACCTTAAGAATAAATCTACCTTTGTACCCCCTTTTGATTGCAGTACCAATGTCGATGTCTTTAACAAACTTGTAACCAAATATATACAAGAACTCCCTAGCCTAAAAAGTAAACAGAATTTGACCTACCCTGAGAGATTAGCCCTAAGAGACCTGGAACAAGATAAAACCATCATTATAAAACCATCCGATAAAGGTGGAAATGTGGTCATCTTAAACCAGGAAGATTATATAGAGGAATGCAAACGCCTGTTGTCTGATGTAAAATGTTATTCCATCTTACAGACCAACCCTACTCTCGTATACCTTAGACAATTAACAGATATACTTAACGAAGGACTGGAACAAAAACTGATATCCCAAAAAGAGTACAATTTTATGTTGATTAAAAACTCTAAGGTGGCCATGTTCTATCATTTACCTAAAATACATAGAAATACAAGAAAGTGAGACCACCCCCTGGAAGACCGATTGTGTCAGGCATTGGCAATTTGACCTCAAGTGTAAGCGTATATCTTGATCGTTTTTTACGCTCCTTTGTAGAAACTTTGCCATCCTATGTTAGAGACACAACAGATGTACTAAGAAAAATTGAGGGTATCAGTTTGGACTCGAATACTATTTTGGTGAGCTTAGACGTGGAAGGTTTATACTCGAGTATTCCGCACGATTATGGAATTGCAGCAGTGGAACATTTTCTGAAAGCAAGAGGTATTGACTGTATACCCCATAACGCATTTGTTCTCAAGATGTTGGATTATGTTCTGACGCATAATTTCTTTCTGTTTCACAATATTCTCTACCATCAGATACAAGGAACAGCTATGGGGACCACCTGTGCTCCCACCTATGCCAATTTATACCTAGGCTGGTGGGAGGAAACGGTGGTCTTCATAGAGACTCAAGAACTATACACAGAGTCTGTGAAATTGTGGGTCAGATACATCGACGACATTTTCTTCATCTGGAAAGGAACAGAAGATTTACTTCACGAATTTATCAGTAAATTGAACCAGAATTCACATAATCTGAAGCCAACACCGCAAATAGATAAACAAAAAATTAAATTTTTGGATCTCTGTATTTCCAGATCAATGGAAGGAAATGTGGAAACCACTATCTTCAGGAAACCCACAACTACTAATATTCTTCTGATGGCTAATAGCCACCACCCAAGACACATTACTAACAACATACCAATAGGTCAATTCCTGAGATTGCGCCGGAACTGTTCCACCACGTCTGAGTTCACCAAACAGTCCAAAGAAATGTCATTAAGGTTTAAGATGAGAGGCTACAGCAACAAGCTGATTAAAAAGGCATATTACAGGGCCTTGACGGAATCTAGGTCAAAATTGTTAACTAGTAAGAAGAGAGAATCGAATGATGAAACAATTCGATTAATCTCAATTTACAATAATCAGTGGCAGGATGTGAAGAATGTCCTCCATAAGCACTGGCATATCCTATTGGAGGATACGGATTTACAACAAATCCTGAAAGAATATCCAACTATAGGCTACAGACGTAGTGCTAACA
This sequence comes from Ascaphus truei, assembly GCF_040206685.1. Taxonomy (NCBI): domain Eukaryota; kingdom Metazoa; phylum Chordata; class Amphibia; order Anura; family Ascaphidae; genus Ascaphus; species Ascaphus truei. The sequence goes on along the minus strand of NC_134488.1, from coordinate 104,296,082 downwards.
TCAAGGACAGATTGGTACATAGCCACTTTACACAAACTCATAAGAAAACATGGTTGGGTACCAAAACCTGTGGATCATTCCCATGTTCTAAATGCAAAGCATGTCATTCTATGCTAACTACAAAACAGTTTTCCAACTCATCGAATACCATGACCTTTCAAATTAAAGATTTCATAAACTGTCTTACCTTTGGCACGATTTATTTAATGACCTGCGACTGTGGTCTTAAATATGTCGGTAAAACTCATAGACAACTTAAAACCAGAGTTTTGGAACACATAGGTAAAGTACGGAATTCAACAGACACACCGGTAGCTAGACACATCATCCAATACCATAAAGGAGACTCGAGAGCCATGCATTTTTGAGGCATCGAGCATGTGCGTAGAGATCCTAGACGGGGTGATTGGGACAGGCGACTTCTCCAAAAAGAATGCCGTTGGATCTTTCAACTCCAAACCCTTTCACCCCTGGGACTAAACAAGGGTTTCATATACACCTCTTTTCTTTACAGTGATATATCCAATATTCACATTATGAAGCTTCAGCAAGGGAATTTCTAGGAGTATATACAGGAGGATCACATGACTTACTTTGATTTTTAGAGGCGGGCCATTTATATATGCTACTTTCAATTATCATGTTGGTATATTTTGAATAAAATTTTTTTAATGGGGATCCAGGTATATAGTATTTAATCACTATTAAACCTGTATTGACCATTAGGGGCAGGTCACTTAAATATCCCTCACTCCTACAACACTGATACAAACTAATTAGTAATTATATTTATATTTATTCACTTGCACATTTGGTATTTTTACAATAATTCCACAAAATAAGACACACTACTTTTATTAAACTTTATTTATGAGGATAATAAAGATATCATTTTGGGATCCAGGTATATAATATGTTTTCACCATCTGACCTGCTTCGACCACTGGGGGCAGGCCATTTCAAACACCTTCATTACTGAGGAAAAATAATTAGCACTCATTTATTTTAATATCACTTGTATACACAAGAAGAGATATACTCCTGAATACCCCTGTTTGAATTTATTAGAATTACAATATCACCACGTATCATATTTACCTACCTCTGTTGGATGTCTCCTTTTCCTCTCTGTTCCATTATAAGGATGCCATAGAGACAGTATTTTCATCAATGTATATAAGAGTATACCATTCTGATAGCATAATCGTCAGTAACTCCCACTGCAACACGATAGCGAAGCTTACTTTTGTTTACTATGACCCGATTGGATCACGGGCATAAACTACGCCTCCATGACTCTAGGGGGCGGGACTTTGTCTTAGAAATAGTACCCGGCAAAGCCAGGAAGCATACTCCTCCCCTTGAAGAAGCGTGTTAGCCCATGCAAAACGATCGTCGGGACGTGATGACGTCATAGGCGACGTCATCAGAAGTGGCAGCGTCTGTTCACAGAGACAGCAGAGAGACTCTTTTCCAGCCAGGCTTGTATTAGCGACGGAAACCACTGTGTTTTATTTCTTACCCGCTGTGGTTATATGCCTTCTTTGATGGTTACATTGTATTTATTGCGCAATACTAATGATACACTAAGAATAGAACACACTATAATTCTCTTTTGTTTGCAATACAGCGGAGCCTTGAAATAATATATTTCTACCTCCTTTTCCCTCTTCCACGGTGGGAACACAGACATATTCCGAATTACAAGCTAAGCTATACTATGTTATGTGATAGATTTTTATCCTACAGAGCTGGATATAATATACCTGTTGGTAACAGGAATTTGATACTTACGTTTCTGATACTCTCTTGCCTTAAATTGCACCTATTGAGACTTTGTTGTTTATAGGCTTAGAGTGATACTTACCTGCTTATCTATAAATATTTGTATTTTGAAATTAGACGCTTGTTGATAGCAATTGACTTGATATATCATCAGGATACTTACTGATATATTGCTTATCTTGCCACTTCATTATGGGGTTATTTTAATGTTTGAATGTGATATATGTGTTTTTAACCAAAATATTTGAATAAAATGTTATTATTTTCTTCCTAGCTCTTTCCGGTCATGATAGGCTTATTCTGACCTATTAACAGCATTTATCTGGTAGACCATTGTCAGTCTATTTATTGTACTCCAACATTGAGTGCTCTTTATACGAGGGAGTCTTTTGATCCTCTTGGGATCAACACTCTTTCTTTTCTCAGTATTAATCTAAGTACTCATCATATCACAACCATCCCCCCAACTCCCTCTCTCCTCTCAGGCTGCTGGGTATCCTGGCTTCCTTCCACTGTACACTGTCCAGGATCAATGGGTTTTAATATGACTGTAATCTCATATTAACACATAGATTTATTGCTACCATATTTTTTTCCTATTAACTCTCTATTGCCTGCTCTGACCCTGCGCTCTATGCTGCTGTCACTTTGTTTCCTGTTTCTATTCTCTGCGGGTCACTGTCAGAGCTGCTCTCTCCCTGCGGGTCACTGTCAGAGCTGCTGTCCCCTGCAGGTCACTGTCAGAGCTGCTCACTCCCTCCTGTGCCTCTGAGCAGAGAGCAGTCACAGGATCCCCTCGGGTATTACACCGGGAGCTTGTTCTGCTGTTTAACAGCTTTGGCATTTATTGAAATCAGTCCCAATAGTTTCTTTCCTATCACCGATTATGAGTAATTGGGACACATTGTAATACATGTAATGAGTGGGACAGGTCACCAGTTTGCAGTGTGAAATCCCAGAGGTTACAAAGGAGGATGTAAGCTGTAAACTGAAGTTACAAATATTACTTGTTTACCTTCTTTCCCCTTGCATCAGGGCAACCCCCCAAACCAACGATCAGAGCCATTACCAGCCCAGTGATTAACAAGGGGGGAAATGTCACCATCCGGTGTGAGTCTCGAATATCAGAAGTGCTATTCCGTTTATCTAAAGCTGAAGATAAAAAATATACAGAGAAGGACGTTGATGGTTATGTGGCAGACTTTATTATCATAAACGCTAAGGATGAAGATGGTGGAGATTATTACTGTAATTATTATGAGACACGTGAGTACGTCTCATGGTCTCATAACAGTGACTATCTTATAGTAAAGATAATAGGTGAGTAATTACTACTTAATTATTTACACTGTTCTTTAATGAAAAGCAGACAGTATAAACCAGGATAATATATATATTGTGAGTTCAAATGCGGTTATGAGATGGAGAGTAGTATCACTTTAATAATGAAAATTATTTTCACGTGGGGATGTTAAATAGATCACACTAATTCTTCATATAAATATTTTGATCTGAACTTTCAAAATATTGCAAGTGTTTTTTCTTCAGATAATAATTATACAATGATATTATTATATGTCACTAACAATATACACAGCACTGTACACACAATGTTGCAGGCACTGACGCTGGGATTTTAAACAGATCATCAAATCATGTTAAAGTGCAGCGTTATTAGCACTGAGATAATTATTTATGTCTGAGTATAATATGGCAAATAATCTGTATGAGATGTAAGAAACCTGATTAACGCTTATAAATATATTTTCTATCCGGGCACAATTGGTGCAGCGTGTTAAATCGACGTTTTATAGACCCTGTTGCAGGCAGCTGATGTACACACTGTATCTATGAGGAATTATTATTTGGCTTCATTAAGATGTGTCCCAAACAGGAAAATAATAAGTTTACAGAATGGAAAAGCAAAGACGTTTATTCATTATTCCAGTTAACGTGATCAGATTTCTAGTATGATTTTTATAAAGGAAATTGTTTATTAAACTATCATTTGTGTTCCCATCTAATTAAATGTGACCATTGCTGGAGATTGTCTTATAATTACGGTACAGCTCCTTCCTCATCTTTACATCATAGGAATAGCTGCATCATTGTTTCTGTAGTTACAGGGAAACACTGCGTATTTATATAAAGCAGCTGCGCTCAGCATTAATAACCCCCAGAGAGAGTGACATGATGCTGCAGCTGTGTCCCTGTCACCCAACAGCCAGCAATAATAACATTCCTCTTAATGCAGCAATCCCCACTTATTGTATTATTATTATAATGAGAACCGAGCGCCAATCCCCAGTCCTGTCTCCTGCTGACTGCGGCATATTTCTACTGACCGCTGGAACAAGGCTGCCCCCATCGGCCATTTTATATCCCCGCCCCTGGTTAGTGCAATATAAAAAGGAATGACAGAAAGATAAAACGAGCAGCACAGATTGCTGCACTAAAGTGTGTATTTATTTTACCCGGAGCTGAACCGCAGCAACATCAGGCAATGTAATGTCCCCCATACTGGCAGTGAGAGGGTTAAAACTACAACATGTACCTTGTAATACAGATTCAATGTTCTGCACCTCTCACCTCTAATGGGGGAAATACATTATGGACCTCAGGGAATTTATTGTCCAACCAACATGAGACACGATCAGACTGGAGGAAATAATCAGAGAATTTATACAAATGGATTCATAGGAAATGGAAAAATCTGCAGTAAACTTACAAAGAGCAGAGACAGAACATGAAACACAGACGAGCCGTGATATATATATATATGTAACCCATGTTCCCCCCCAACAGACACAGATGGCATATCTAGGGTGTAGTGAGGGCTGGCTACATATATATTGGTGGTGCATACCTGCCGGTAACAGGAGGGCCTGAGTCTCCCGCGGTGATGTCGGGGATACAGGACCAGGCTTCTGGGGTATATGCCTCCATTCTCTTAGCAACGGTGCAGCGCCACCTTTCTCTATAACTTCCCAGGAATGTGAGGTAAGACCCTTATAGAGAAAGACCCCTGGTCCCAGGGTGAATGCTCCAGATCACACACAGTCTTTTGTAAAATAGCAGCAGCTTTCTCTTTATTGTACTCACAGATCAGTAGCAGCACACAGCAGCAGCAGTAATACAGGTACAGGTCTTTTCCCTCCTTCTCCTTTCCCTCCAGACTTCCACCCGCAGGCTTGGCTGTCTGGATCTCTCTGTATCCCTGCCACCACCCCAAGCCGCAGGCGCTCAGGGTGGGGCTAGCTCTTCCCTCACCCCCTAGGCAGGGTGAGAGGCACTGGTCCACCTCTTGCTAACTAGGCCCTACTCCTCTGGAACCTAGCTAGCTCACACAGTCTGACTGTCGAGTCAGATACTCCAACACTAACTGCCTGTCACACAGACAGGAACTGCAACTAAGTTTAGTCAGCCCCACCCCTCATGATGTCAGCAGGCCCTCCTCTGTGTCTATGCCTTCCTACACAGAGTCAGGTGCCTACCTCCACCAACCACGGCAGGGCTTGAAGCAAGGAACATCCATGATTACTACTGGCGGCCTGCTATTAGCAGGACTTACACCAGTAGAAGAAAGATATATAGCCCCCATTACTTACCGGGGCTACACTCTACCTTTGGTGGAATCCAATGGTCTCCACTTGGACCTAACTTTAGCAGCACCATCCTGCAGATGAACATCTGGGAAACAAACACATTGATTAGTGCAGATAATCAGACCATCCTGCAGATGGTGTTACAATAACAGTAGTACCTCCCAACGTGGAGAACCTAACTAGCAATAATGGCGCGGGTCAGGCTTTCTAACTTCCCGCCCATTGGGTCCTGTAACTTTTACAGAATAGGGCTGTACCGACCCATGCTCCGGCCTATACACCACACTATTCATGTAAATACTCCTCAATCTCTCTCATTATGGGTTCAGGTACATAAGGGTATTCATACCCATGGGACTGCCTATACCTTGCCACTATGGCCCTGTCTGCTCGGCTCAACTTGGTGAGTTTACGGTGACCCGCCCTGCTTGGCAGTACCCAAAACTCTGGTTCTACAGGAGCAATGTAGTCATACAATATGCTAGGCCCCTTGGGAAAAATGATCTTTTGCTCTATCTCCCTGTACCGATGTTCTATTTCATCCGCCACCTCCTGGGGAGTATAGGCACCTACCGCCAACCAATAATCGACTATATTATTAAGGATGAGTAAGAACCTGGTGTGGTCCATACCTGCGTGGTACCCAGTAAATAAGGGTGCCCACCACTTGTCACGGTGCTCGTACTCTGATAAGGGGCTAGTGGTCTCTATCTCAGATTCTGCTTGTGATGAGACACCGGACGTCCCCGCCTCTGTAGAGTGCGAGCAATCTCTCCTCCCTTTGGCGTTGATGTACACTGTAGGGTTCATCTTGTGAACCAGTTCACTTACAGGCCCAGCCTCTGCTGTAGTGTGGGACCCTCGGGCCCTCCCTCTAGATGCAGGAGAAAAAGGCACAGGGTTAGGCACACGCATCACATTTGCATAAGGTATCTCCCCATCAGACCCATCATCACTCAATTCCCAATCCCGCACATCTCTGGAATATTTGGGGATACTTGCTCAATTTATCCCCGCTAGGTCCCGCTGGTAATACTCGTGACAGGGCAGGGGCAGTGGCCGGGACAGTGGAGCTAGGGGTTGGGGCAAGGGCAATGTCCGTTTCAATGTCCAGCAAGCGGGTAATACCGCGACCACTGGGCACTTTCTTGCCTGCTCTCTCCGCTGAGCCCCGTGGTCCTGTGGAAGGGCCTTGGCTCCTCAGGGTGGCCATTGCAGCTGCCATTGCTGCTCTCCGCAGGGAGTACAGTGGTCCCGGGCCTCTCTTCCATTCGGACCCAGAAGTGATGTCATCTCCGGTGCCCGCGGACTCTCCATCCGCTCCGTGGTCACGCACCGGAAGTGCGTCGAAGACCGGAAGGGGCGGTGGTGGATCATCCGATCCGCGGACGGGTGAGTAGGCCGCACGCCTCTCCTTCTTGTCCTACAGGGTCGGTCTTCGCCTGGCGGGAGTAAGGGGGTGGTGGAGTCTCCTTACCGCTCCGCTGCAGGCTGATGTACTCTGGTCCCTCCGGAGCCGTCTCGGATGCCATCTCCGCCGCACTGGGAGTCACCACGGCCGTGGGACTTCTATGGGCCTCAGGCCGCACCAGCGCTCGCCTTCGGAAGGTGTCCGGACTCGTCTGCTCCTTCTCTCTGGTAAGTGGACCGCCATCTTTATTACAGCTGGGGTGGTTCGCCGGTAGGCGCATCGCCACCGATGGGACGCCATCTTCCTCCAAAGATAATTGGATCGGATCCTCCGCAAGGGAGTCACCGGGTTCTTGGGTGGCACCGCCAGTGGGTAGTGGTACGAAACGGGCTCGCTCCGGTACCTCCACTGCGGTCGCGCTCTCCTCCGCCGACGGTTCTCTCGGCTATGTAGCTGGCTGGGCCTTGGTTCCTACCGCATGGGTGAAGCAGGGAACTAGGGCAGCCTCGTCTCTTGTCTCCGCCACCTCCGTTACTGTTCCCGGAGAGGCACCCCGCGGGGTCTCGATCAGTGGCCATCGCTCGTTAGGCCACAGGTAGTACGTGCCACATTGAGGGCATCGTACCTTCGTGTTTGGGACCTGTCCGGGTGTCCCGCAGTGGACGCACAGGCACCGGAGGTATTCGTGGCCCTCAATCTCCACTACCAGTAAGCCTCCTGGTAGCTGGTAAATCGTGGTGCTCAGTTCGGCCATATTTCGCTCAGGGGTGGAACAGTTCAATTGCTCAGCTCCGCTCTCTGTGAATGTCAGACAGAAGTGAAGCTCCTCGCTCTCACTTCCTGTCCCTCCCTTCGCTGGGGAAGACTCTTCCGATTGGCTCTCCTTGTGCCCCCTCCCTCTGGTGGAAACAAGAGGCGGGGCACTCCTTCTTTCAGTGTGACGCGGCCTGGTTTGTTGGCCAGTCACAGCACAGGTGGGTGGGCTTGCGCTCCGCTCCTCTTGCAGGGGATCTGGGTTTGGCGCCAAACCCCTGCACATCTCCCTCCACATTTCTCTCAGTCTTTTTGCACGATTCACGTGCGCGCTCCAGGATTGGCGGGAATCGCCATTTTAGTTCGGCTGCTAACTGCTGGGCTGTGGATGGCGCTTTTGTCGCCATTTTGGATTCCTTCTTGCTCCGCGGAGCACATGTAGTGACGGCCGCCATCTTTGATGAGCCCACCAAATGTAAATGTGCACTATTCTCAGTGTCTACTGTGTAACACGTTCCTAGACACTGACTGACCTCCACTTGCTCCTTGAACACTCTCTGCATGCTTTCTGATGCTATCTGACTGTTGCCCACTAGTATGATGTGTGGCATACCCCAGGCTAGGCAGAACTCCTTCTCTATGCACTGTACTCGGTGACTGTTCCTGCAAGTACTCTGTGGTGCATTTTATGTGGGTGCTGGCTAGTGTACCGGGCATCTCCCTAAGTACGGGCGTCTCCTACTTTTGGCCACTCATAGTGTGGGCCCTGGGCCATGGTCCTGGACAAGTTAACAGGCTAACCCCCCCAGTTGCCTCACACTACCTGCCTAAAGGGACTAGAACAGCAATAGCTTGGCACCCATCTTACAACACCCTCTTAGGGCACCCAGGGCGTACTGTGCGGGAGTCCACGCTCCCATGACTACCCCTGGTATGACATGCCCTACTCTCTCCAGCACTTGCACGGAAAGTGCACTTCACTCTTCCCGTTCTGCTTCGCTGAAAGCCTGTCCTGTTTGGGATCTCAGCCGCTCGCCTCCAAATGTAACCCATGTTCCCCCCCCCCCCCCAGACACAGATACTATATCTAGGGTGTAGTGAGGGCTGGTTACATGTACTTTGGTGGTGCATACCTGCCGGTAACAGGAGGGCCTGAGTCTCCCGCGGTGATGTCGGGGATACAGGACCAGGCTTCTGGGGTATATGCCTCCATTCTCTTAGCAACGGTGCAGCGCCTCCATTCTCTATAACTTCCCAGGAATGTGGGGTAGGACCCTTATAGAGAAAGACCCCTGGTCCCAGGGTGAATGCTCCAGATCACACACAGTCTTTTGTAAAACAGCAGCAGCTCTCTTTATTGTACTCACAGATCAGTAGCAGCACACAGCAACAGCAGTAATACAGGTACAGGTCTTTTCCCTCCTTCTCCTTTCCCTCCAGACTTCCACCCGCAGGCTTGACTGTCTGGATCTCTCTGTATCCCTGCCACCACCCCAAGCCGCAGGCGCTCAGGGTGGGGCTAGCTCTTCCCTCACCCCCTAGGCAGGGTGAGAGGCACTGGTCCACCTCTTGCTAACTAGGCCCTACTCCTCTGGAACCTAGCTAGCTCACACAGTCTGACTGTCGAGTCAGATACTCCAACACTAACTGCCTGTCACACAGACAGGAACTGCAACTAAGTTTAGTCAGCCCCACCCCTCATGATGTCAGCAGGCCCTCCTCTGTGTCTATGCCTTCCTACACAGAGTCAGGTGCCTACCTCCACCAATCACGGCAGGGCTTGAAGCAAGGAACATGCATGATTACTACTGGCGGCCTGCTATTAGCAGGACTTACACCAGTAGAAGAAAGATATATATATAGCCCCCATTACTTATAGATATATAGATATCTTTTGAATAAATTGTCTTTTAGTTTAACTCTTTGGCCAAAGTGTAGTAAGTCCTTGAGCCCCTCCAAGGCAGACCACGTCTCAAGGGTTCTAACACTAATATAAATTCTTAATAACCTGTACATTACCTGTACTGTGTATTTGTGTCAATGGATGTAGCACTGGGCTCTGTCTGTGTTTCATGTTCTGTCTCTGGTTTTAAATATATATTGCCATGCTCAGTAGCACTCCTCTTTGACACTTATACGCATATATATATATGTTGTGGTTATTTTGGGGGTTCAATATGAGCTTATAGTGGTTCTGTATGTATAACTTACAAAGAGCTCAATATAAAAAGTTTATCTTGAAAGATGAAGCAAATGTTTCTAAACTGAAATAGTCCCCGTACAATCCGTCTCAAAGGGTTTTTAATACAGAAAAGCAAAGTAACAAAATATTCAGCTCTTTATTTAATTATTTAAAATGTCTGTTATACTTATTGAATCACTAGCATCAAACACATTATTTCAAAATAAATGACAGCCATTGTTTTCTATCCCCTATCTTAAAATATAAATGCTGGTATAAAATGGATGCCAAGAATTACTGTACAAAGCATAAAGGCCCATATTTACTAAGCAGTGCTATTTTATATTACCTCTCCTAGCGCTGGGAGACACCTTAGACCCACTTGAATAGCCTGCAAGGTGTCTTTCAGCATGGAAAGGTGTCTTTTCGAATAACACTGCTTAGTACAGGGGTGCGCAAAGTTTTTACGCTGTGCCCCCTGCCAACACAACTCCAGTGTTCGCGCCTCCCCCCCTTCCTTCCTAGAGCGTCAAATGACGCTGCGGGGTCATGTGATGTCACGTGGCCTGACTTCATCATTTGACACCGCGTTGCTATCACGGTGAGTCATGTGATGTCACGTCACGTGAACCCGCAGCGTCATTTGACACTGCGTCGCCACAGCAATACTTTATCTGAGCCAAGGAAGAAACAGTACAGAGGCCTTGCGCGGTCCCCGGCATTTAATTTAAATGCCTTGGGGAAGAGCGCGTGGCCTCTGTAAGCGCCATGACACCCCCCCTCCCCCCCAAAAAAAATCTTGCGCGGCCCCCAAGTATGCGCACCCCTGCCTTAGTACATTTGGACCAAAATGTTTTATTGGAAGATGGAAACAGTACATTTTTTCTTTGGTGAAGTGTCAGGAATTGCACTTCGATCTTTTGCGGCTTGATGTATTTTTAGGATTAAAATTATCTACACAGGGATATCACATAAAGAAACCACGGAAGATAACAGGGAAGTTTTCTATAGGTGAATGCTGCCAGGTTATTACATCCCCCGTATTATTTTCTCACATCAGATTGCAGAAGCAGTAGTGATAAATCTATACACAAAGTTTACGTCACACTCTTGTGATAATAACATCTCCTCTGTGAACCAGCACTCCCTTTCTTGATGATGTTACTGTGCCATGCACAAGGATCAGAGAACCTAATGTATCATGGGGTCTTTCAGATCTCCTGAAGCCTGAAATATCCTGGGAGAAGGATCCCGATGACGAGAGAGAGCACAGAATTACCTGCACTGCACCTGAGCCTCCTGAGGAATACAGAGTTATACGTTTCTTCCTACATAAAAACAAGTCTCAATTCAAAGATCTCAACACTAAAGAATGGTCCCTCAAAGTGACGTTCCCTGTGTCTGCAAGTGACCCTGCGATATATAAATGTTCTTATGTGTTAGACGTATTACAGACACCACAACATCACATTGAATCACCACTCAGTGATCCACTGCAACCAACCAAAGGTGAGACCCATATCCTGATAATATAAGCAGTTGGTAAAGTACAATGTTATTTGTGGGTATCATTAGTTTATTTATGTCAACCAGAACATTGACACTTTTTTTGTTTTAACCGGTGAGAGATACAGGCTAAAAAGCATTTGTTTTCTACCTGCAGTTTTTACATTTTTTATAACAGAAATGTAACATAACTGCATCGTTAAAAAACAAAGAACGGGTTGTCCTCCCTGCAGCCAAATTCTCTGTAGAAAAATGATAGACCTTACTGAGTGTCCAGTTCCTCCCTTGAATCCAATAGAGTTATGTGTCCACTCTGATGAAGTCTTCGGATATATAGATCATGCTGGAGAAAAACACGAAGAAAAGAGGAACATAGGACAGTATGTCTGTTTCGTCCCAGAAATATTTATCGTTCCTAAAGTTTTCTACTCACACTGTGTGGTCAGGGCCGCCAATAGAAATCGTGGGGCACAGGACAAACATTTTGACAGGGACCACCTGTATCGGCAGTATATCCTCTTCCCGTTACCAACTCCTGTAGGGTCCCTCTTCCCCCTCACCAACTCCTCTAGGCTCCTCCTGCTCTCCTCCTCCAGCACAGACAGACTCTTCCCATTGTGATCTCTGCGGAGCTGCCTGTGGCTTCCACCAACCACAAACTGCTGCCTGTAGCCCGAGTCCCGTGCATGGCACATGGTAAGGAGGTGTGCGCGGCTCTCATGGGTCAAAGTGCTACAAGTGCGCGCGGAACGCTTGGACGGCAGCCATTTTTTTTCTGAAATGGGCCACGGGCGGCCAGGCCCCCTAAATCACCGGGCCCGGGACGCCAATACCGGCAGCACCCCATAACATGGCCTGTATCTCAGGAAGCAGGTGGTCTCCGGACCTGAAATCAGCGCAGTTCTGCTCCGGAGACGCCGTGCTCATCTACACTAGTACATTTATATATTTTTTTAATTGATCGCTGGAGAGATATGCGCAGGGAGAGGCAGCTCTCTCTGCAGCTGAAAGAAATTGCTGGAGTTGGCCTTTTGAGGGAGGTGATCATCATACCACTGGCTACTCGCCCGCTTTGGGAATTTTGCTATCACAGGTAATCGAGGCTTTCTGAATACTGTGATAGCAACGCACCAAAAACTGGCGAATTAAACGGCACGGCGATGATTTTTTTTATCAAGGTTTATAGCATAGGCCCCAGAGTCTTCCTAGCTCATGGACAGACTGTCTACGATAAACTTCATGTAGGCCCAGCACTAAAAGGTATCACTACCAACAACATAATCTGTCTCCACTGTAAAAGGTAAATAGTAAAGTGTCACTGACTTGGTGATGTTTAGCTTTGGTTCAGAGCATAGAAATCTCCCTCTAGCTTTACTGCTAATTAGTAGGATATTGGGGTGTTTTTAAAGCCTTTTTATAATTTGGTCGAATCTGACATTGCTGCTTTAATGACGATGTTTGTGTATCCAACATATTATTTATTGTTCAAAGTAAAACTCCTGTTGCTTTAATAAGATTTGGTGTTCTGCAGACTACATCTGAGAGTCTTTGACAGGTATTTCTACCAGGGGATATATATCAAATGGGTGTGTTTATCAGTCTCTCAGCTGCAAGAAACAGCACCAGATTTATTCAAGAAAAAATATTTTAAGAAAACAATGGAACTTTGATAAATCTGGTGCAGTTTTTGCATTGGCTTTAAAGCCGGGAGTCTTTGGTAAGTAGAGTCAACAATCCCCCATCAGCAAAAGTGGTGCAACAAATAGCACCAGAATCATCCAAGGGAAAACAGGAAATGTATCAGTCTGTCAGCTGCAAAAGTGGGAAAATTGTGGTGCAAAAAAACTACTCATTGGTGGTTATGTATCTAAGGGGCGGTTAACTAGTCTCATGGATGCAGAACTGGGGCAAAATCAGTGCATAAGAATTGCACCAGATTTATCAAAGGCAAACATCCAATTGCTTTCAATAGAATTCCTTCTCTTTGGTAAAACTGGGGCATTATCTTACTTTATTTTTACCCCAAATCTGCAGCCAGGAGCCTTTTCAACCAATTTAGAGTTGGCTAACAACAGTGGGGTTTTTGCACCTCATAATAAAAAGACCCCGATTTAGAGTGTCCCAAAAATGAGGAAACCCCTGTTTGCGTGGGTCACTTTAATCTAACGACACGGTGAGAAAGAAAAAAATGTAGGAAATGTTAATATTGTTATACTGTTTATGACTGTATATTGGTACTGCTGATGTAATTTGAACTTGTCCCTTGCTGATAAAAGTGATATAGTACAACCAAAGTAAGCATGTGTTGGAATCTTAGAACATGTATAGGATGAGCTATAGTGTAATACAGATTGTAATCCTTGCATTGCGATTTAGGGTGTGGTAGTGTCTGGTAAATATTGCTATAGCAATTCATGATGGTGACATGTAGAGAGTGAGTTTATATGTGTGTAGCCCTGTTTCCCCCCTCCTCTGGAAGATTCTACAGTCTACTACATGGTCTGTATGTGTATGGTGCTGAGGCATACCTATTGGTTCAGAAGAACTGAGTAGCCGTGATGGTAAGGGGCAACAGGACAGGCTTATGATCTCTTGCATGAGCTTCGATTAGTGGTACAGCGCCTCCAGATGTAGTGGGCTCCCGGGTTCCAGGAAATCAGTTCCCACCACAACACCCGTTACCCCTCCTGCCCTGGAACTGACACCCAGGCCGAGTTATAAGGAACATGGGTCTTTGCCATCACTGCAGCAGCTCTTTATACAGCGTAACATGATCTCCAAAGTCCCAGGACTTCTGGAGGGTGCATACCCCGGTAGTAATGGGGTATTCAGTCTTGATAGTCCCCAGGCATAAGCCTGGAGTGGGCCAGATCATCCGCGCAATGGGAGAGACTCACAGCCCATGCTCTCTCCTCCAGAGCAAGACTCTCTTCTAACTTTACTACACCCACTGGTTAGACTCAAGAAGGGGTAGGCTTGTGGACTGTACCTATCCTGACAGGCTTACACAGGCCATGAGTCATCACCTTACTTCCATCACTTACAAGTACGCATAAGGTAGGGTCAATAGACTAACCTGTTACTGCCTGGAGCTAACAGTACTTACATAACAGATATACTATGAGGGAAAGAGAGGTATTATTACCATGTTACATGTGTAACAGGTGTTCCCCCACCCTCTGGGAGATTTCACTGTTACCTGTACCTTCGTTGTGCTGTACCTGTGAGGCTTACAGGATTGTTGAGTGGCCGCCGATGGTAATGGGGAAGACAGGACAGGCTTTCAGGAAATAGAGCTCTCATCTCGTACATGGGTGCAGTGCCTCCATTCCCCACAGGCCCAGTCCCTGCAGGAAAAACTATCTTGCACTCCCCTTGATAAACTGCAGTCACAGGCAGGAGTATAAAAGCAGCAACTGGTCTTTATTCTTGTACATCCGTACACAGCATACAACAGGTACACTTTTCTTAGGGTCCCTGGACTCAACCTCCAGGGCTTGAGACCACAAAGGTCTGTCCTTTGCTCCCCTACGCCCTGGTGGAGTAAGGGGTAGTATCCCACTCCCTTGCAGGAGGGGAAGAAAGGTGGCGAGAGCCCTGGCTCCACACTTCCAACAACCAGTAAATTTATCTCTGCGGCCCCTTTTGTACCCAGGGGGAGGATCCTAAGTCTGAGCCCCTGATAGGGCAGCACACAGGCCTCAGGCCCACCCCCTTGCCATTCAAGAGGGTTGTTTACTGCAGTGGAACCCAGATTAACCCTATCCCACCTTCTCTACTCCTGGACTTCTCCAATCCTAGACCACAGCGAGAATAGTGACTATTCTGACCTCTCCTACCCTTACCCGGCTACACGACCTTCACTCTACACTCCGGTCGCGCGGTTGCAGATCGGTGTATATCACTATCCCCAGCTCAGTCTCGTGGTCCCATCCTGTTTGTGGTGAGCACTCGTTACAAAAACACAGTAATGTTTAAAAACACAAATGTGAATTATGCAAATAATAAAAACTGGAATGACAAGAAAGAAAACAGGCACTAACAATAAAAATAATGTTGACAATATTACATAATAATAATAATAATAACAAAGAAAGATCAAATCAAGAGACACCTCAGGAAAAGAAAAACAGATTCCCAATGGAAGAGGAACGAGAGGGGAGGGGCCTCTATCCAAAAAGGAGAATATTATCGGGAACACTAAAAACCACAAATGGAGGGATCTTTAATCTGTCTTCTGTTTCATTAACCGATAATCAACAGAGAGTGTTAAATAAGGGTCTTTCTTTTTCTAAATCGTGTGGTCCTAATAGTTTCATTGTTTAAGGATTTACATAAATTCACAATTAATTTGACACTAAAATTACATTTTTTTCAATGGACTTAGATAATGAAAAGCCAGTGGTGGTTGCCAATATTGGTGATATAATATCTTCCATTGTAGACACTCCTCTAACATGTAGGCATACACCTTTCAAAGTACAGTCTAAATTTTACCCTGCACCTTCAAAAGGTCATTTCATAGATACTTTTTTAAATATGGTAAACAATGAATTTTCTAAAATGAACACACTCCATAAAACATGAGACTTTAACCATAATCTGAATAAAGAAGAGAATATAGCAATAAAGAATTTAAAAGAGAATACTGATCTAATTGTATGACAAGCCGATAATGGAGGAGGTGTCGTAGTCCAAGGTAGGATTGACTATGAAAATGAAGCCCACAGATTACTAGGCGATCCCGCTTTTTATATAAGGTTGAAAAATGATCCAACTAATGAATGTATTTGTCAACTTAAGGCCCTTCTTGATGATGAATTACTAAACACAGTTATTTCAAAGACTGAATATGCTTTTTTGTTTTCAGGATTTCCAAAAATTCCAATTATTTATCGAAATTGCATAAATCCAAAATCAACCCACCGGGCAGACCCATAATTTCCAGTATCCAATCTCTTACCTCAAATTTGTCACAATATGTAGATTATTTTTTGCAGTTATGTGTAGTAAAATTACCTTCTTACGTCAAGGACTCAACATCTGTACTTAATTTATTTACAATCTTCACATGGAAGAAAAGATACAGATGGATAACATGTGACGTCCAGGCGCTATTTACCCATATACCACACAAAAATGGGATAGAAGCAATAAAATACCATTTGGAAGAAGATACATCTTTACATCCCACCAATAGTGAATTTATTCTTAACTCAATCAGATTTATTTTATCTCATAACTATTTTTTATTTCTGTCAGAATTTTTTCTTCAAGTCTGCAGCACAGCTATGGGCACACATTTTGCCCCTAGCTATGCCAATTTATATATGGGAAGGGGAGAACAAAATAAAATCTGGTCGAACAATCCATTCTCAAAATGTGGTGTCAATACATTGACGACATTTTGTGCATCTGGGAAGGCGATACTGAGTCAGTCGACACCTTTTAATTATAGCTTAATGACAACAATGTGAATCTGAAATTCATAGCTACCACTGATACTGCCAGCATTGAATTTTTGGACTTGAAATTAATGGCATTATTAGAAGGCATATTAAATACCAAAACTTTTTTCAAAGAAGTGGATGCCAACAATATTTTACTAGCATCCAGTAAATATAAAGAAAACATGGATCGGAAATATACCTGTAGGGCAGATTAAGCCTCAAGAGGAACTGTAGCTCTATAAATGATTTTGATACACAAGCACATAATATGCTATGCAAGTTTGCTCAGAGAGGATGTCCTTTAAATAAACTTAAAGATGATCTATTGAGAGTAAAAATATTAACAGAGAACTGATGCTAATCCCTATTCCAAAAATTCCACCTGAAAAAGACAAGAAAATAGAGGTGCTTTCATTACAAATTTCAACTCAGTCAGTAGATCAATTGAGGGTATCATTAGGAAACACTGGGCTAATTATCCCATTCTGAGATTTTTTCTACACTCCACTCCCAAATTTATATATAGAAAAGCTAGAAAACGTAGAAGCATTTTAGCCCCAAGCGATATAATTAATGAATACAATACATCAATTAGTAAAACATGGTTGAATAAAAATCCAGTAGGCAACTTAAGTTGTGGGAAATGTTTAGCATCCAGAGAGAAAAACATTTAAATCCAAATCAACTAACGAAGTCTTTGACATCAAAGACTGTATATCTTGCAGAACTTCATATGTTGTATACTTATTAGAATGGCCAGGTGGTTACCAATATCTTGGTCGTACAAAGAGGTTTCTCAAAGTGCGTATTCTTGA
This sequence comes from Ascaphus truei, assembly GCF_040206685.1. NCBI lineage: Eukaryota > Metazoa > Chordata > Amphibia > Anura > Ascaphidae > Ascaphus > Ascaphus truei. The sequence goes on along the minus strand of NC_134488.1, from coordinate 104,278,575 downwards.
ACATGTTAGAAATATAAGGATAGGTTTTGAAAAAACAGTTTATCACGCCATTATAATGCTTTCCATCAAAAAGATCCTTCATCCTTAAGATGTAAATGCATTCAAGTAGTTCCCCCAAGAAGAAGGAGAGGCGATAGATTGAAAAACCTCTCAATACAGGAGACCTCCTGGATACACAAATTAGGTACCCTTACTCCAGCAGGTTTAAATGAAGACATAGACATTTGATCCTTCTATTGATGTTCTATTCTCCGTGTCTACATTCTCTATTAGCATGTAAATCTTCTATGCTGGATAATTTATAGCGATATATTTATATGCTATTTTTGCCATATTAATGGAATTATTTGTCCAATACCTGAATGTGGCTGGTCTCTCATTTTCATCATTGGTTCTTCTTCTTTTATACATCTCTTTTGCATGTGTTTATCATGGCTCTTCTGCTCTTTTATATGCTGATATAAAAAGACATTGTTTTGTTTTTTTTATTATTATTATGTAATATTGTCAACATTATTTTTATTGTTACTGCCTGTTTCCTTTCTTGTCATTCCAGTTTTTATTATTTTCATGTGATTTGCATAATTCACATTTGTGTTTTTAAACGTTACTGTGTTTATTAAACTTGTATTGTTGTTTTTTAACTGATCAGCTGTGAACTCACATCAGCTGTACTAAGCCCAGCACTTAAACGTGATTGGCCGTACACACCCCCCTTGTCCGACCAATCGGTTTATACTGAAGGGTTTAAATAGTCATTCATTATTCAATGCCAACCAACCCCTGATGAAGTAGTCTACGTACTACGAAACGCGTAGGATTGTTCTTTTTATGCTTTACCAAATCGTCCGACCACACTACTGACGTGCAGCATAATATTGGCTCCCTGACTATCCGGTACGGCCACTGTGCATGGCGTTATAGTGTTAAATCATCAGTCCCTGCATGATAGCGTCATTATAGTGTGTAGGGCCGGAGGTTTTTCTTTACTGTATATGCACCAGTATTTTTATATACCCTGTTTTGCCAGCTATGTAACTCTATGCTTCCTTGACTTAACCTGCATGACCACGTTTGCGTGATACTTTGTGGTGAAGTCTTAAGGTTTAAGTTACTCTGTTTGCTGCGCAAGGGGTTTTCTTAAAGTTTTTATTCATACTGTTATGGACACTACCTGCCGAACATCCAATCAGTAGAATCTCTTTCCCTTCTACATTGTGGGAGACACGTTTGTCGTGTCCTCTCCCTGCTCGGTGCCGGTCGCCCTGCAATGCGTCGGAGGGTTCGTCAGCAGATTTACTCCAAGTTCCAGCGGTGTCAGCCGATCGTCTTCTCCGGTGCAGGAAACGCCATCTGATTGTCCTCTCCGGTGCAGTACAACCCATGTTAGAGTTACATGAAATGCGTAAATGAACTGCTTTGATGTACACCTTATACTAATCTGTTACATTGATTAGCACACAATATATATACAGTACTTATTTCACCATGAGTGTTGTGTGCTGTTTTTTCTTCTTTTTCTCCTAGTGCCTGAGGGGTGCTGAGCCATCCCTCCTGAACAGCTGCAGACCACTGCATATACACATCCTTAGAGTTCTGTTATTGATACAGTCTCCTGGCTATATGTGATTCATTTTATTTTATCTTTCCACTTTTTCAAGTAATGTTTTTCATACTTGATCTTTAGTCACTGCACTATTAATTGTTTGTTTCTTACAGGAAATCACTGAGACAACAGTTGCGCACTTTATCACTTTCTTTTCCACCACATGATTGTGTTACATATTCAGTCAGATTTTAAATGTATTTATAGAGGAGTTTTTTTTTTCTAAGTCATAAAACTATCAGCCAGAGCTGATTTACGACAGGGGTGGGTTTATGTTGCTTGAATGGGACAAGAATGGTACATAAAACATAGCAAGAAGTTATTAAAGTTACAATTCAACAAGAGGTGTGTTTTTGGATCAGACACATGTTCTCATGTGACCTCTCTGGGAAAAAAAACTATGACGTATGGTAAAGTGTAGGAATTTCTGCTTATGTTTTATCCTTTTATTTTAACACACGGTTCTGCATTTATTGTAACTATGTTCTTGTAATAACCTTTTTCTATAATCTAAAGCACTGTATGTTTATATATATATATATTGTGACATAGTCCAAAGATGAGATGTTAGGCAGCTTTCTGTCCCGTTTTAGGTCAGAAAGTGCAGGAATAGTTAAAAATGATCCATTCCACAGCTTCACATTATCTCAGGCTGGTGGATGGAAAATCCAGACCACAGATTACAATGGGTCTAGTTCTCCCTCACCTGCTCTCCTAATCACTAGCACAGGTATTTAGAGCAGAGAGGTTTGCATTTCAGTCTCTCTCCTTAGAGCCTGGAGGCTGGGGGTTTCGCTGCTCCTCTGCATCCAGTTCGGGGTGGACGGCCCCTTCAAGTATCACAGTACCAGAGGATTTGCCTGGACACTTGGGACCGAGTTCCCACCACGAACAGATAAGACAAACACATGTTTATTGCCGTATCTAAAAGACTGTATGCTTTATCTAGTGACCCTAAATGAGAGGGCATTGTTTTAAACTGGGGAACCAGGTTAGTTGGCCCAGCAGCAATTAGAGAGGCTGATTCTGCGGTGTAGTTAGATCCCTGAAAGGGATAGGATTTTGTTTATATAACTTGGTTTCTTGTTACTTGAAATAACAGTGTGGGGACTCCTCCCCCTGAAGAAGCGCGTTAATCGCGCGAAACATATGTCGGGTCGGACGCCACAGAGGCACAAACGGCAAAGGCAACCGACACGGACACAGGCAACCGCTTGTATCAGGAAGTCACGGCCTGTATACTTTTGTCCTGCGGTGTTTTGGGTTCTCCGTAACCCTTTTTCTATGTTTTTGCAACTGTCCTGCAATATATTGATACACATATAGGTCATCGCTGAGGTTTGACTAGTTATACCGAAGTTAACACCAATACATTTAAGAGACTATAGAGATTGTTAATTTAGCGTGTATACTTTCGAGTATATTTAGTCTTGGGACTTCACTTAATCCCTGCTTGTGTGTATATGAGGTATTTTCTTGTACTTTACTCTGGTAACTATTGAGGTCAGACAAGAGGTATGCTTTGTTTATAGAGGGGAATACCTTGCGGACCGCACACCCCTTATAAGTCTGAGACAACAGCTGCAATCATTTGCAGCATAACACCGACATATAAGATTGTGTAATTACTAGTACTGTGCAGTCTACCGTGATGCACATACTTTAGTAATTTGCATGGTTAATTGACCAGCTGGTATAGGCTCACTGAATCGATAGTTGGTTCTCTTTGGTATTCTATGGGACATGCATTTGGCATTAAAACTTGATTCATACTTACCATTATTTCCTAGAGAATTACCTATACACAGTATCAGCTTTGATACAATATATGTGCAGTATTTATATATTCACTGGCGACACACTTTATTCGAGCTTGGCTAGTCCCACGAATTCGGGTATACCCGGGTGTATTGAGGTTTGTGACTGTTTTCTGCCCGAGTGCATTGAGTTATTTTCCAAGCAGGGATTGAAGCATTTTATTCCCGCTGGCTGCAATACTGCACAGTATATATATATATACTGCATTACAATTCATGAATTTATGCCATCTGGTAGACACGCGAAGCATTGCAGCCTATTAAATCCTAATCATTATCATTTAACAGATCAGCCGCCCATCAGCCAGGCATGAACCCAGGCTGGGAAGGCAAATGCAACGGGGCTTGTCAGAGGTGAGGAGTGGCGCATTCCAGGTATCTGCCAGGTACATACCGGGTATTTGCTCGAATAAAGTGTGTCGGTGCAGTAAGTTGCAAACCCTAGAGTTGCTTAAATGGTTGTTTCTAAACGAATACTATGCGAGCAGTTAAATGAACTGAGTTCACTGATGTGAAATTAATGTATGCAGCGATTCGGTTAAACATTAACTAGTAACACTGATACCATCAGCCTTTGTGCACACAGGAGGGAATTTAGAGTCTCTGTCTACTGACTGTCAGTAGCAAAATAATCAATAATTGACTCTATCCCCTCGCTCCCATATGGGGATTTTTAACATTTTTAGAATCCATTTTAACTATTGAGTGTGATCATTTTTTGATGTATTAAACTATTTGTTATTTTTTCGTCGTTTTCCTCAAATCTTAGAGGGATCCTTTGTGCTAGCCTTTGGTTAATAAGTAAGACTACTATTGCTAAGTATTTGAGTGCAGTAAAGTGGGGTCTTTTCTCTATATCTTTTTGAGATCTCGTAGCCACATAGTCCAAAGATGTTAGGCAGCTTTCTGTCCCGTTTTAGGTCAGAAAGTGCAGGAATAGTTAAAAATGATCCATTCCACAGCTTCACATTAACTCAGGCTGGTGGATGGAAAATCCAGACCACAGATTACAATGGGTCTAGTTCTCCCTCACCTGCTTTCCTAATCACTAGCACAGGTATTTAGAGCAGAGAGGTTTGCATTTCAGTCTCTCTCCTTAGAGCCTGGAGGCTGGGGGTTTCGCTGCTCCCCTGCATCCAGTTCGGGGTGGACGGCCCCTTCAAGTATCACAGTACCAGATGATTTGCCTGGACACTTGGGACCGAGTTCCCACCACGAACAGATAAGACAAACACATGTTTATTGCCGTATCAAAAAGACTGTATGCTTTATCTAGTGACCCTAAATGAGAGGGCATTGTTTTAAACTGGGGAACCAGGTTAGTTGGCCCAGCAGCAGTTAGAGAGGCTGATTCTGCGGTGTAGTTAGATCCCTGAAAGGGATAGGATTTTGTTTATATAATTTGGTTTCTTGTTACTTGAAATAACAGTGTGGGAAATACTATAACACTGATATGAGTAAACCGCTGAATGTAAATATCTGAGTGCCTCTTGCCTACACATGTTAAAGCTGCAGTCCCTTACTTGGATGAAAATAAAGCAGACAGAAGCCTGAGTTAAGCAACGTAATACTTTGCATGATCCTGTTTATGTATAAATAACCCTAGAAGACTGTGTCGGGAAGAACCCAGACAGACGTTAGCGCTACAAAATCTATCGATAGAGATAGAGATAGAGATAGAGATAGAGATAGAGATAGAGATAGATTGATAGAGATAGATTGATAGAGATAGATTGATAGAGATAGAGAGATAGATTGATAGAGATAGAGAGATAGATTGATAGAGATAGAGAGATAGATTGATAGAGATAGAGAGATAGATTGATAGAGATAGAGAGATAGATTGATAGAGATAGAGAGATAGATTGATAGAGATAGAGAGATAGATTGATAGAGATAGAGAGATAGATTGATAGAGATAGAGAGATAGATTGATAGAGATAGAGAGATAGATAGATAGATAGATAGATAGATAGATAGATAGAT